>NC_013487.2:2541339-2558511 GCF_000004555.2 Caenorhabditis briggsae | reverse complement strand
AATGTGTACAACACACATGCCCCCCACTACAATACTATTCGCAATTGGTTCCATCGTTTCGAAAAAGATGACTTCTCGCTCGATGAAAAGGATCGCTCTGGGTGACCCCGTGAGTTGGATTTGGACAAGCTGAAGCACGCATTGCAATCGGATCCATTTCAATCTAGCCGTGAACTAGCTGTCACATTCGGAGTTCACCATAGCACAGTCCTTGAAGGTTTGAAGTTTATTGNAATGANAANACTTTTTGGTNGATTCAAGTTAGGCCACGGTGGTAAAATGGAACCAGCAACACTTCGTTTCCTCTAGATAATTTAAGAAAAATTGGGAAAAAATACCAGTGATGGGAGGAATTTCCGTTTCCGTTTCCGTTTTCCGCCCGGTTTTTATAATTTTTTTCCGTTTCCGTTTCCGCGGAAAAATTTACGATTCCGTTTCCGTTTTTCATATTTCGGAAAAGTGCGTTTCCTCCCATCACTGAAAAATACCACAACCGAAGAAATTTCCTAGTTCACCGGCTGTGTAGTCCTCTCGGACAAACGAGTCGATTTTTGTGTGACTCGACGGTTGGTCGGTCGCCTGAATTTCCCTACCAAATGGAAGCTTCGGTTTTTATACTACAGCTTAAAAATCGGATTTCAGATATGATCGCCTCAATTGCTGCACTCTTTGAAAGTCGTTTTTATACAGTATGCAAATTTGCTTGGAAGCCTTATTGGAAACGATGGCGTAGAACCGGGATTATACTCTATCACACTGTTTGGAGTACTGTAGTACTGTCATTTGGTTTCATGGTACCTGATCAGGAAACGGCAAAAAGAAATATGTTTGCGGTACGATTTTTTCAGAAATTTTTGGTGTTGGCCTAATTTTTGCAAGCTGGGTTTTCTAGGTCACCACCTTTTTTTCGCCTAGAAATTTCCTTTCATGACCCTGGTATGTATTTTAGGTAGTTTAAACGTGGTGGTCTAATTTTTGAAATCTGGGGTTTCTAGGCCACTACCTGTATTTGGCCTAGAAATAGCCTAAAATGACCCTCGCGTGTTTTCTAGTTCATTTCAACCTGGTGGCCTAGAAAACTCAAATAGCAAAAGTTAGGTTGCTCAGAAACACACCATGTGAATATTAGCCAATTTCTAGGTCATTAGAACTTGGTGGCCTAAAAACCCCAATTTGCGAAAGTTAGGCCGCCCTGCTGAAATGACCTAGAAAGCACACAGGGTCATTTTTAAGCAATCTACCATAGTGAAAATAATCCAAATTGTACGACTTTATTTCCAGAAACTCCCATGCCTACCTCAATACATCTATGAAGCCAATATCTTTGTCCTTTGCGAAGACTTTACCTACCATTTGGTGTGTTGGGTGGCATTAATCATCTCTGCCTGTGCCATGGTTAACTCATTCGTGGTTCTCCTGATATGGAACGCAGTAGTTCAACTTAGAAGTCGGACCATGTCCCAAAAGACGTTTCAACTTCAGAAAGCATTCCTTATAGCGTTAGGAATTCAAATACTGGTGCCCCTCTGCACGTTTATAATACCCGTTATCTATACATGGATTGCGTTCATGCTGTACTACTACAATCAAGCGTTTACGAACTGTGCAGTTTGTTTATTTTCCATCCACGGGTTTTTGTCTTCAATGGTCATGACATTAGTGCATCGGCCTTATCGAGAAACTTTTTTTAGTTTATTCCCAAAAAAGATGACAACAAGATCTGAAGAAAATCCTGCTAAGCGATTGGTGCGCTATAATCACAATACTTCTGTTGGAATTGTTACAACTTGATTTTTTATTGATTTTCTGGACATCGGAAGCATTCCAGCGGAAAGTAAGAAGTCGTCAAGCAAACTATTTTAAATTTTTTTTTCCAAAACTGATAATAAATTTAGGGTGGTTACTATAGTCAATTTAGAAATTTGGAAGGTTACTGTAGTTTTAGTTGGGTTACTGTATGTCCATTCTCGGGACAATTTCTGACTGAACTAGGTTGATTACAAACCTATTTTAGGCCGATTTTAAGCCATTCTAGACCACATTTGGACCATTTTGAACCAGATTTGAGCTGTTTCAGACCATTTTCAGGCAGTGTAGACTAACTTTGAACAATTTTAAGCTGATTTTGGGCCGATTTCGAATCATTTCAGACAGAAATTTGGACCTTTTGAGACTAATTTTGGGCTGATTTCAAGCTATTATAGACCAAAATTAGATCCTTTTAGACCGAAATTCGGACTAATTCAGACTACTGGTATAGCTCATTTCAGGTCGAATTTAGGCCAATTTGGAAGAATTTTAGGCCTTTTTTCTGAAATTTGAAAATAAATTGTTTCTCAATATTTTGCTCCAGGTCATTTTTTCAGTTAGTTCCAGAAACACAATAAACTTTCTTTTAACCAAAATATTCATTAAAAACAATATTTATTTCGAAAAACGCATGCCGTATAACCTGTATTAGAAGGGCTCCTAGCTTTTAACTTTGAGCCTTTTATCTAGGTTCCATTAAGATGAAAAATCTATTAACTGATAAAATAGTTGTGAAATTATGATAAATAAATTATCAGTTGAAAATTTTGTTTGATAGCCTTCACAGGAAATGAGATAAAAAATTTGGAAAGCAGGTGAATTGTTTGGAAAGCAGGTGAATTAAAATTTCAATCAATTATTAGTTGATTGAAATTTAAAAAATCATTTTCTCTTGAAATTGTGAATTCTTGAATAAATTGCATTTTTTCTTTGGAAATCTCATTAAATGCAATAATCCCGAAAGGGAGCCGCACAGTTGCAAAACCTCACGCCCCACTTGCGAAATTGTGGGCGGGGCGTCGGGGTCGCAACCACCAGGTGTCACTTTTTTATTTCGACAATAGCAAATGTAATAATCAAAATTTTATTAACACTTTTTAAAGAAGTAGTTGGAAAAGAACTTAAAATTCTGAAAATTTTTAAAAAATAATGATTTCGAATTAAATTTAAAAAAAGTTCAATACATTTTCTTCGGAAACTCAGCGAATAGAAAATGTATTAGAAACATTCCAGCCGTCAAGTGAATTATCTGAAACTGAAAATTGTTCAGTTTTAGAAAATTAAAAAAGTATTACAGAAAAGTTTCCATACAGTAAAAAGTTGATTTTTGAAAAATAAAGAAGATTACAAACAAAACAAAAATGCATATGTGCCTTTGAAAGTGATTAAGGTAGATCCGCAGCAACTTTAAATCGTAAAACCCAACGTTTGCCGTCTTGTTTTAGCAGGATTTTGAGGATCGATCCGTCACGCATCGATAGGATTATTGAGCTGGAAATTTCGAATGAAAGGATCCTAACTTTTTACAGAATAAATAGTTTCTGACCAGCCTACATTGATTTGATGAAACTTTTAAAGTACTATAATACAAGGTGATTTAGTTTTAAAATCTGTATCTTGTCTATGAAACTATGAAACCAGATACAGAGCGAAAAGGGAGAAAGTGCATGTGCTTAATCTTTGAGCTCACTTATCTCAGTTCCTATGAAAGATATCTAAAATTTGTCAACTGATAAAATATTTATCATAACATCATAAACGTTTTCATAGTTGACCACTTTTTGATATCTCTCAAAGAAATTAAGATAGAAGAACTCAAAATTATCTTACCTTTTAGTCGAACTGCGCACAGACATTTGATTTCTGATCCCATTCAAACACTTCATTCCCTCGTTGAGAAATGCAAATCCAATCCAGTACGTGGTCCCAACAGGCCGCCCATCAGCTACACAATTTTGAACAAGCCCCAGAACCTGTGTGAGTTCTGTCTTACAGTACCGCAAATCCACCTCCAGATTGCTAAGCCGTCTAATATTTAGTATCCGTGTATAGGGTGCTAATTCTTTGATGATAAGTCTTTTGGCGTTTTTAACAATAGGACCATTGAGATTTTCTTCGAGTGTATCTTCAAAAACGGAACTATTCATAAGCTCCACTTGCTCAGGAAAGCTGTCCAAAATTGGTTCGAATTTTCCAACATGCATAATATCTACATTAATCTTCTTGATAGTGAATTTGATTCCAATTGGCAATCGAATAGTTTGAACACCTTCTGCCACGTGGAATTCGTTGATACGGATCGGATGTCCTCGGAGGATTACAGTATTCATGTACCGCAATCCTTGGGGAACGGTAAAGGAGGATCGGTATGTTTGTTGGCCGTTAGAATCCTGGATCGTAAGCTGGGAGGACGGCAGCACATTTTCGAAAACTTCTCTAAAGTGCGTATATCTCGTGGGCACCAATTGCAAGTCGCCGAATTGCTCTTCGTCTTTAATTTGAGCGTCTTCATTCTGATGAGGTCCAGGGATCAGGTTCAAACAGCACCCTATCTGATAAATGGTCCCATTCACGATAGTTTTGTCTTTTTCGAAAATTAGACTATCGATTTTCAAAAGCGTCGATTTGGCAACGGTTTTGATCGATGGAAGACGTCGGGTGAGGTGGATTCTGAAACTCGAATTTTTGAAATTTTGGGGAAAAAAAGAAAATCGATTAACCGAAGATTTGGTTCTGTGAATTTTATGATAGTAGTCAGCGATTCGTAGAGCAATGGCTTGGAGCATTTGGACATCTGGAAAACAGCGCATGACTTGGCTCAAACTTTGAAGTTCTGATTGAATTGAAGAGTGAAATGTAGAACTTGAAAAGAGCTACACAATGATACTTGACTCAACCAATGTTGTACAACTACTTTTGAGCTAGAAACCGGGAAACAACAGGGCCCGCAAAATCGGCTCATGGCAGAGGAGGTCTGTAGCTCAAAAAACAAAATTCGAATACAGTATAAAACTTACATCATTTTGTAGCTCTTTTTATGTTCTACATTTTATTTTTGAATAATACAGAAATTTTAAGCTTGATCTAAAGTGCGTATATCATGAGCTTTCCAAGTAGCAACCGCTAGACATCCATCTCTGGGACGCTGCCGACTTTATAACTGTGTAGCTCAATACTCGAAACTTGAATATGGTCGAATTAAATATTATTTTGTATCTCTTCCAGAGTTCTACATTTTGCTTTTTGGTTCGTCTCAAAATTCCGAGTTTGAGCCGAGTTATGCACCTTCTTTAGATGCCCGTGCCCTTTGGGCGCAACCGGCCGGCAGGCGTCGACTTCGACCCAGATAATTGAAGGCGCCTAACTCGGCTCAAACTTAGAATTCCGGATTGTTTCAAGAAAAAAATGAAAAAGTTAACAAGATCTACAAAAAGATTTTAAAATTGACCACGTCAATATACAGTGCGTTGGGTTCAAGCCAACGGGTCAAAAAACGCGCCCCAAATAACTTTTAGGCCAAAAGAAATTTAATAATTTCCAAGTTGACGTGGATTTGACCTAATTAGTTCTAATCAACGAGTTGCAACGCGTGATTTTTTCGTGCAACGTTTAAAAGTTTGATCCTCAGCCACATAATTCAGCAGCGAATTTTTTCTAAAATCTCACGTTTACTGGGGCGCGATTTCTGACCCATTGGCTTGAACCCACGTGAGTGCGTGAAGTTATGAGTGGGCGGGCGATTGATGATTGAATGACGGCTGCGCGATTTTTTAACGCATAACTCGCTTCAAACTTCATATTTTCAAAAAAAAATGAATAAATGTAGATCCGTAAAATCTCTACACTTCAAACACATCTAAAATGGATGATGTTACAAACTTTTTTCCTTCTATGTAGCTACTATAGTCAAAGGAGGATATGAACAGTGCGTTCAATAAGGATAGGACCCTCCTCGATTTTGAGGGTTCCGGAAAAAGTAAAAAAGTAACGGAAAATCTGTAAAAGCCATTCGATTTAGAATATAAAATAACCCCCGAAAACAAATTTTCATATCTCTTGCACTTTCTGTACTCGAGTTATACTCAAATGTCACTTTTGCGACCGTTCAATAAGGATGGGACCACTCCAAATAATGAAAAATCACAAGTATTTTAGGGTACAAATGTGAACTTTTTTTCGTTGGAAATTGTTAAAATGGTCTCAAAATAGCCTATTTTGAAAGTTTAGACAAAAATTGATTCCTCTAATCAAGTTTTAGAAAATATGATTTTCGGACATTTTTTTCCTTTTTTGGGTTTTTGGAATAAATCGCGGATAACTTTGCTCCTGGGTAAAATTTTGAGCTGAAACTTATAGAAAATAATGCTGCAATAGTCTGAATTGTCTACTGACAACTGTTACGCTGTTATGAGCCGTTTTTGTAATTTAAGATAGATTGAAGTTTCTAAAATTGACCTTGAAGTTCGGTGATTCTGATTTCTGTCGAAAATCTAGATTTTACTCTCTTAACTTGTTTTTCTGTACAAAACAACAATTTGACTAGCGATTTTAATCACTTAGAACACCTTTCGAACATTTTAGACCGATTTGAAAATTTTCCAATTGGCCATATTGGGCAATTGGGCATATCAGTACAAAACTCGAGCTCAATTTCGAGCTACCATAGCTCAAAAGTGCCTTGAACACTCACAACATGATCATGATTATTCGAAACATATTTCCAACTAATTTCAGCTCAAAATTTTATCCAGGAGCAAAGTTATCCGCGATTTATTCCAAAAACCCAAAAAAGGAAAAAAATGTCCGAAAATCATATTTTCTAAAACTTGATTAGAGGAATCAATTTTTGTCTAAACTTTCAAAATAGGCTATTTTGAGACCATTTTAACAATTTCCAACGAAAAAAAGTTCACATTTGTACCCTAAAATACTTGTGATTTTTCATTTTTCGGGGTGGTCCCATCCTTATTGAACGGTCGCAAAAGTGACATTTGAGTATAACTCGTGTACAGAAAGTGCAAGAGACATGAAAATTTGTTCCCGGGGGTTATTTTGTATTCTAAATCGAATGGCTTTCACAGATTTTCCGTTACTTTTTTACTTTTTCCGGAACCCTCAAAATCGAGGGGGGTCCTATCCTTATTGAACGCACTGTACATATCCTCCTTTGACTATAGTAGCTACATAGAAGGACCATGAAAAAAAAGTTTGTTACATCATCCATTTTAGATGTGTTCGAAGTGTAGAAATTTTACGGATCTACATTTATTCATTTTTTTTTTGAAAATATGAAGTTTGAAGCGAGTTATGCGTTAAAGAATCGCGCAGCCGTCATTCAATCATCAATCGCCCGCCCACTCATAACTTCCTTCAAGCTAAATTTTTTGAAGCCCATCAATAGACACAATGACTTGAGCAAATCGCATCATAGATACCAAATTCATGAAACAGAAACAATTTTAGGTAGAGGTTCAAAGCGACCAAAAGTTTTTGGTCACTGTTGTCACACCTTCATTGTATTATTCGGTTGGCAGGAAAGTAACTGTCCATTTTTTTTATTAGTAAATAGCACAAACACAAGAATAATCAATATGCACCGTCGTGATCCACAACATGTTGGCAATGTTCAGGTAACTTGTGGGTACCATCCCTCCAAAAGCCAGCTAGTGGCAAGTCAAAGTATCCCTTCAGTCCATTTTTTCAGGCATCAAGTGTGTTAAAGTCCTTAAGCTCCAGATGACGTCGTATACTTTTGAATAACCAATGATCTGATAGAGCTGAATCAAGTTTAAACGGGGGTAAAGGAGAACCGTCCAGCCGAAGCGGCTCAGGTACGGCGTGACTTTCCGTGCAACATGAGGTTTTTTTCATTTTTTACCTGCAGTCAAGTCAGACCTGAGCCGCTTCAGTGGGACCGTTCTCCCTCACATACTTATAGTCCCAAATGAGCTCTATCAGATTATTGGATATTCGGAGAGATACAACCTCATCTAGAGAATACGAAAATTTGCAACGTTTATGTGAAAAACAGGAAAAAATGAATACTTTGATTAGTGGCTAGCTGGCTTTTGAAGGTATTGTATTCACAAGTTATCTGAACATTGCCAACATGTCGTGGACCACGACGGTGCATACTGCTAATCTTGGATTAATCCTGCTTTTGTATTATTCACATATAAAACAAGGGACATTTACTTTCCTGCCAACCTAATACATCATCCACTCATTCAAACAGTATCCGTTATATTCATTTGTTAACTCTACTAGGTCAGAATTATGACATTAGAGCTACGCGGTAAAGTCAGCTGGACAGATGGAAGCTAAACCACGTAGCTCCCTATTACAAGGCCCACATAGTTCGGCTCATACTAGGAGTTCCTGATTGAAACAAATAGAAAAGTGTAGGTCTTGAGAAGAGCTACAAAAATAATAACTAATTTGGCTATATTAAAATACCGGGTGCTGAGCTACACGGTTGTAAAGTCAGCCACGTTCCACAGATGGATGTTTAGCTGTCTCTACTCGGAAAGCTCAGAACTCAGCTCAAATTTAGAATTTCGAAACGGTTGAAAAAGTAAAATCTAGCACTTGAAAAGATCTACAAAGCGATACCTAATTCAATCATTTTTGAATATTGATTTTTGAGCTACACGGTCTTCAAGGGGTCATAGGCAAGAACGAGGTGGATGTCTAGCGGTTTCAACTTGGAGAGCTCATAACTTGGCTCAAACTTGAACTTTTGGAATGAATCAAAAAGTGAAATGTAGAACTCAAAAAGAGCTACAATATGATATATATAACTCGACTACATTCGAATGTCGAGCTCTGAGCTACACGGTCGTTGCTAAACCGCGTAGCTCCATAATTCAAAAGCACAACTCCGGTCAAACTTAAAAATCCAAACAAAGTGTGAAATGTTGAACTTGAAACGAGCTACAAAATAATACTGAATTCGTCCATTTTACAAAAAAAAGGAGCATTAAAAATAAGACTGCAAGTAGCATAATCTTTAAAAATTACGATTTTTGGTAATTTTTCAATGGAAACTGACAAAAAATCACGTTAGGCAATACGAAAAATTACAAAATCAATAAGGAATCCTGTCACGGTCCACCAATACATGGGCAGGCTACGCAGTCACATCTTCCCCTTCAAAAACTACGACACTCCGAAATTCCGCATTTTTCAATGTCAAAAAATCAACTATTCATCAGAAACGTAAATAAAAATTAAAGGGACAGTATATATAAAAGAAGATCCGTAACTTTTATAACACAATAAATCAGAGAGAAAAAGCATAGAGGGGGCGGGGAGGGATACCTTAAAGGGAAAGAAATGCATTTGCGCTCTACTGGACCATCCTTAAAAATCGTTCATTTCGAGACCCATTTGAGTTGATTTTTCGGAGTCCAGTAGAGCGAATTTGCATAGAAAAACGGGATATGAAAAAATAGACACTTTTGAGTGTGTGCATTAAAGCTAATAGAGAAAATATTGATTTTTTAGAAGGGGGCGGGGCCTAAACCGGAGATAATTGGGGGGAGATTATGCGGTGGAGGGGGAAAATTGGATTTTTTCATAGAAAGAGTTTTAAGAATAAAAAGTCAGCACGGATTGTTGATTTCCGCGAACGAGCAGGATTGGCGGCAGATTTCGAGTCATCACTTCCAGCCAAGACAGGTAGAGCGATGAGGAGACCATTCCTTTTCGTGGCACGGGAAGGGTCCTGAAAATTTGAATTACTTTATATTTGAGAATCTGGGGTGGTACTGTAGTTGGAAAATTTGAGAGTTACTGTCGGTCCATCTTAAGCCAATTTCAGACTGAACAAGGCCGATTTTAAGCCTGGTTTCGACAGCTCTTTGGGTTACTGTAGTTTTGGTTAGGTCCATTTTTAGGGGCCGATTTTAAGCCCATTTTCAGGTGTTTTAAGAGAGAATTTGGGTGGTTACTGTAGCTCGGAATCTAGGTTACTGTAGTTGAGAATTTGAGTCTGGATTACTGTAGTTTTGATTGGGTCCATTTTAGACCGATTTTGGGCCTAGTTATGGATTTGGGATACTGTAGTTAATTTGGAAAGTTACTGTAGGTCCATTCTCGGGACAATTTCTGACTGAACTAGGTTGATTACAAACCTATTTTAGGCCGATTTTAAGCCATTCTAGACCACATTTGGACCATTTTGAACCAGATTTGAGCTGTTTCAGACCATTTTCAGGCCGTTGTAGACTACCTTTGAACAATTCTAGGCTGATTTTGGGCCGATTTTTAACTTGTTTTAGTCTGATTTTAGGCCGATTTCGAACCATTTCAGACTGAAATTCGGAACTTTTGAGACTGAATTTGGGCCGATTTAAAGCTGTTATAGGCCAAAATTAGATCATTTTAGACCGAAATTCGGACTGATTCAGACTACTGGTATAGCTCGTTTCAGGCCGAATTTAGGCCAATTTGGAAGAATTTTAGGCCAATTTTGAGCTACTTCAAGCCAAATTTAGGCCTTTATGCGCCTATTTCGGGTCATTCTGGTTCGATTTTTGATTATTTTAGACTAACTTTGGACCATTTTAGACTATTTACAGATTACTCGGACTTTCGATTTTAGGCCGAATTCGGGCCACTTCTAACTGAAACTAGGCCATTTTAACTGAAACTAGGCCAAGCCGATTTCGGGCCGTTCCAGACTAAATGTGGGCTGTTTTGAACCGAAATTCGGGCTAATTCAGACTACTGCTATGGCTCATTTCAGGCCGAATTTAGGCCTATTATCGGTGGATTTTAGGCTTTTTTAGTCCGCTTCAGACTCGTTTAGGGCGATTTCAGGGTGTTCTAGACTAAATTTGAACTGTTCTAGACTAATTTCAGGCCATTCTAGGCCAATTTTGGGCTGTTCTAGACCAAATTTGGGCAGTTTAGACTAATTTTAAGCTATTTATAGACAGATTCTAACCCATTCTAGACCAATTTCAAGCCTATTTTTAACCAAAAACGAAAACTCACATTACAATCAAATCTGCCTTTATCGAGTGCTCCTGGAGCAGCTCTCCAGCTCTCAACTGTCGATAAGTCTTGTCTCTTTGAGCACTGAGCTCCGATTTCGTCGTCATTCCCATCGGACAGCTTCCATCGGGCGCCGTAAACGGATCGATCACACTTTGCCACGTGGCCATCGTCTCCTGACGTGGCTTCTTGCCAATGTCGGCGATGACGTACACATCAGAATAGTCGATTCGGAATTTCGACAACAACGCCGCCATGCCACGTTGCTCCTGCTCCATCGTACGAGATGACGTGGAAATTGTGAAGATGCGAAGACGTGCGCCTTCGAGGTAGGATTTTGGGATGGAGAGGAGGTGGGGGATGAGGAGTGTCAGGCCTCCGTCATCGTACAGCCACCACACGTCGATGACACCCTGGAATATGGGATTCAGAAGATTCAGAGGTTAGAAGACGTTAGGTGGCCTAGGAAAGTTAAAAATGGGATTCTAGGCCATCTGTTACAGCAGATGCTATGAAACGAATGTGTCCTAGAAATCCGAAAATAGAAATTTCTAGGCGACCAGTGACTAATGGCCTAGAAATCCAAATTTTGAATTTTCTAGGACACGAAGCTTCAAAACAACGTGGCAGCCTAGAAACCCAAAATTTGAGATTTCTAGGCCACCAATTACCCCTGGCCTAGATTTCCTTGGCGGCCTTGAAACCCGAAATTCGAAATTTCTAGGCCAGCAGTGAACGGTGGCCTAGAAACCCAAAAAGTGAGATTTCTAGGCCACCAGTTACTCTGAAATGAACGTGGCCTAAAACCCAAAGCACCGAATTTCTAGGCCACCCACTGCTCGACATGGCCTAGAAACCGAAAGTTTGAGATATCTAGGCCACTAATCAGCTCAAAAGCTCGGAAACAATGATGGACTAGAAACCCAATTTTGAGATTCCTAGGCCAGCAGATGCTATGAAACGAATGTGGCCTAGAAACCCAAATTCGAGGTTTCTAAGCCAGCAGTTATTGATGGCCTGGAAATCCAAACCGAGATTTTCAGATCAGTCGTTACTAGGAAATGGAGGTGGCCTAGGAACCCAAAAAGTTAAAATTCTAGGCCAGCAGTTATTGATGGCCTAGGATGCCAGGAAACACGATTTTTTGGCTACCAGCTCCTATGAAACGGAGCTGGCCTAGAAACACAAATCTTGAGAATCCTAGGCCACCTAATACCTAAAAAAAAGCTCATGACCTAGAAACCCCAAAAATAGAGATTTCTAGGCCACCAGTGACTAATGGCCTAGAAACAAAAATCTAAGATTTCTAGGCCACAAAGCTTTTTGGCTTCAAAATGAGGCTTACAACTTCCTAGACCACGATTTCCGAGTGGTGGCCTAGAAACCCAAATTTTGAGATTTCTATGCCACCAAACAATTTCTAGGCCATTTACCTTCTTGATTTTTCGCTGGAAACGTTGAATCGACGACAGCAACGCCTTCTGTTCGACGGTGTGACGACGGGATCTGAAACATTGGGATATAGGCTTTTCTAGGCCTTTCTAGGCTGCTTTAGGCCGATTTCAGGCCATTATAGGCCAATTTTAGGTCATTTTAAGCCGAAGTTTTGGCCGTTTGCCCTACAGAATAGTTTTAAGCCAAATTTAGGTTGTTTCGGTCCAATATTTCGGCCTAATTCGGACTATTCTAGACCAAAATTAGGCCGTTCTAGACCACTTTTCGGGCCGTTTTAAGCCATTTTAGGTTTATTTAGACCAAATTTCAAGCCTTACCCTCTCCGTCTCAACGAAAAATGTCGTTTCTCGGTGTCCTGATGATCCATCACACCCAGCTCCACGTCATCATCCTTATTCGGCCTCTCATCGTCGTCGTCGGCTCCAGAATCCCCGACGTCATCGTCGTCGTCGTCGTGATCGTGATCATCGTCATCTGGATTCTCTTCGGATCCATAAGTTTCATTGATAGAGATAGATGCTGAAAATGAGGGTGAATTACAGTAACCCAAAGTAATCCAAAAAATGTCGATGATCATGCAAAAATCAGGATGTTTTTCGGCTATTTCAGGCGATTTTTAACGTATGGTGACTATGGTACTATGGTAACTATGGTCATTATGGTATGGTAACTACGGTAACTATGGTACCATGGTTTTCATGGTAACTATGGTGATATGGTCCCACGGTAACTATGGTGGTTTGGTAACTATGGTAACTATAGTGACCATGACCTCTATGGTACTATAATACTATGATAACCATGGTACTATGGTAACTGTGGTACTGGTACTATCGTAACTATGGTACTTATGGTACATATGGTACCTATGGTACAGTTGTAATATGGTAACTATGTTAACTACAGCAACTATGGTACCATGGTAAAAATGATGATAATCGTGCTCAATTTTGATAATTTTAAGCCAATTTTCGACATTTTTCACAACTACAGTAACCACATTCACGATCACAATACGTATACAGTACTACAGTAATCTCCGAACCATTAATATAAAAGGCATTAATCCGCTGAAACATCTCCATACTTCGGAAACTGCCACGATATGATAGTCGAGCTGAATTTAGAACCGCGAGGTTTTAGAACTGTGACGTCGCAGAACTGTGTCGTTTTTAGAACCGCAAGGTTTCGCAACTGCGACGTTTCAGAACTGCGACGTTTTAGAACCGCGACTTTTTTATAACCGCGACGTTCCAGAACCGGTATGTTTCAGAACCGCGACGTTTCGCAAGTGCGACGTTTCAGAACTACGACCTTTCTAGAACTTTTCCAATTTTGGGTCATTTTGGACCGATTTTGAGCCATTTTCGGGCTTTTGTTTTGTCATTTTGGACCAATTTTGAGCGACATTTCGAAACCGCGACGTTTCAAAACTTACAAGACGCATCATCCGCTGATTTTTCGGTCCGTGCCGTCTCGTCCTTTTCGATCAAATGGACCGTTTCTGGGGATAAATTTCCATTGGTCGATTTTTCCACTTTTTCTTGGTTTTCTATATTTGGTACGTTGATTTTCGACGACGATTCCACAAGATTCAAATTTCGCATCGCTTCGGAGAAGTCGAGTCCGACGCCACCGTTACGGAGCACACAGACGGCCATGTTCCAGTCGAAAACGTCTCTGAAAATGGAAATTATGGTACTATGATATTTATGGTACCATGGTACTATGGTACTATGGTAGCAGTGACACTTTGGAAAATATGGTACTATGCTAAATATGGTATTATTAGGTAAGCGGTATGGTGACTATGGTATCCATGTCACGTAGTATGGCGATTATGGTACTATGGCAACTACTGCACTATGGGGTATGGCGTTCATGGGGCTTATGGAAATTATGGGACTTATGTGATTCATGGGTTCTATGGATTCCATGGGGGTTCATGGGACTTATGGAGGTAGGGGCATAAGGCTTATGGGATGATTGTTGGAACTATGGTAGCCATGGTACTATGGTTCTATGGTAGCCATGGTACTATGGTATGGTCTATCGATCTAAGGTTGGGGTTATGGGGGTTAGGGTCTAAAGTATGGGGTATGCTGACGATGATACTTTATGCCTATGGATCTATCGTCTGGGTTATGGGGTCCCCGGCACTATGAGGTATGGTAAAGTCCCCCCCAAATTTTCAGTATCAGGGCCTGGGCATGGTACATATGGGAACTATGGTACTATGGTAACTATGCTACCCAAAACTCACTGAATCGTTCCAAAATACTCGTTCATTTCGTTCAAATTCTGTTCCGTGGGTCCACCCATATACCAATTCGACTTGAATCCAACCAAAACGATATTCGGCTTCATTTTAGCGATTCCAGTCAGTTGAATCAACGATTGAGCGCCTTTTCGGAACGACGAGTTGGCGACGGCACGATAGAACGCCTTCAGATGACGTTTACGCATCCAGATGCTCACGACGTCGTCCAGTTTTCGGATTACGGTATGCACACGGTCCGATGGGTCGTACTGAAAAAAATTAGGGGTTGGGAGGGTGGACATTTTAGAACCGCGACATTTCGTAACCGCGACGTTTACGAACTGTGTCGCTCCAGAATTGCGACGTTTTGGAACCGCTATGTCTTAGAACTGCGATGTTTCCCAATGACGACATTGAAGAACTGCGACGGTCTAGAACCGCGACGTTTTAGAACTTCAAGACTGGTGGACCTTCTAGCTACCCTAAAATGACTGGGACAGTTCGTAACCGCGACGTTTCAGAACCACGACATTTCGCAAACGGATTTTTGAGAAACGCGACATTTCGCAACCGGACAATCCAGAATTTCAAGACTGACTAGCTACCCTAGAATGACTAGTACATTTCAAAACCCTCGGACGTTTGGGAACTGCGACATCTCGTAACCGCGACATTTCAGAACTTCAAGACTGGTGTACCTTTGACGCGTTCTAGCCAGCCCAAAGTGACTGGGATACTTCAGACCCGCGACACTTCGCAACTGTGACGTTTCGCAACCGCGACATTTCGCAACCGGACAATCCAGAATTTCAAGGCTGACTAGCTACCCTAGAATGACTAGTACATTTCATAACCGCGACGTTTCAGAAATTCAAGCCTGGCGCACCTCTGACGCGTTCTAGCGAGCCCAAAGTGACTGGGACACTTCGCAACTGTGACGTTTTGCAACCGCGACGTTTCAGAACAAACCGGCACAACTTGTCCACAAACGAGCAGCGAGCTTCCTTTCGTGATATTATTGGCAAAATCCACTAAACACGATCGGGACGCTGGATTTCCGGATAGCACAAGGACTTGGGGTCGGTAATTCTTGACGTGCTCCTCAGTGGTGGAAAGCTGCAAAAATCCAATTTTGGGTCATTTTGGGGTGATTCAAGCTTGAAAAAAAGGCAAATTTAGCCCGTAAACGGTCATTTTGGTCTCAAAAATCATGTTTTTGGAGCATTTTCAGCACTAAAATGACCATTTTTTTCAGCTTAAAATAGCCATTTTTTTAGCCTTAGAACCCCCGAAAACCGTACCTTAATCATCGCCGAAAGCGCATTCTTATAACTGTGCGCCTGTGTCGATGATCCCCAATTGACATCCGGCTTCCGATGAAGGAGATACATGAAAATGGCTCCGAAACAGAAGAAAGTGACCAGTGCCGAGAACCAATCGATAATGAACATCACGAAGACGCAGAGAATCGCGCCGATCAGCGAAATCCACATATTGTAGTAGGTGAAACCGGGGCGGAAACCTGGCGAATCGGCGAACGACTGGTCGAAACACGCGTAGTTTATCAAGGCATACGAGCCGAGGAAGAAGTTTGAGATGATCGGGGCGATGACGTTGAGGTCTCCTGAAAATTGGGGAACATTTTTGGTTGGAAATGAGCGAAAATCGGTAAAAATCGCTCGAAAAATGAAACCCAACTTCGGCCTAAAATAGCTTAAACTCGGTAATAAACAACTCCAAAATTGGCCTGAAACAACTTAAAATAGCCTAAAATGGTCCAAAAATCACAAAAATCGGTTAAAAATGGGATGTAAGAGACATTTTGAAAATACGACATTTCGCAACTCGGACGTTTTAGAACCGGTCATTTCGCACTTTTTTACAAAATCGGTCTAAATCGAAATTGGTCCGAAATAGTCCAAATAGGCATTCATTGTTAAGTATTCTTTGAAAATACGACATTTCGCCACCCGGATGTTTCAGAACCGTTGCGAAATGGCTAGTTCTAGAACGTCCGGTTGCAAAATAGACCACCCTGCGCCGAAATCGGGCTTAAATCGGCTCAAAATAGTCCGAAATATTCTTCGTCAGGTGTTTTTGTAAATGTGACATTTCGCAACTAGGACGTTTTAGAACCGCGACGTTTCGCAACTTCTACAAATCGGTCTAAAATGACTTGAAATAGATTCAAAATCGAGATCGGCTTCTGAGGGTATTTTGAAAATGCGACATTTCCCAACCGCGACGTTTTAGAACTGCGACGTTTCACAACTTTCGGAAAATCGGTCTTAAATGGGTTGAAATCGATTCAAAACAGTCCGAAATAGGCTTTAGAGGATTTTTCGAAAATGTGACATTCCGCAACTCGGACGTTTTAGAACCGGTCATTTCGCAACTTTTTACAAAATCGGTCTAAAACGGTTTGAAATCGGCTCAAAATAGTTCGAGATCGGCGTCTGAGGTTATTTTGAAAATGCGACATTTCCCAACCGCGACGTTTCAGAACTGCGACGTTTCACAACTTTCAGAAAATCGGTCTTAAATGGGTTGAAATCGATTCAAAACTGTCCGAAATAGGCTTTAGAGGATTTTTCGAAAATGTGACATTTCGCAACTTTTTACAAAATCGGTCTAAAACAGTTTGAAAT
>NC_013487.2:2538526-2540755 GCF_000004555.2 Caenorhabditis briggsae | reverse complement strand
CCTAGGATATTTCAGAGCAGCGACATTTGGCAACTGGGACGTTTCAGAACAGTTGCGAAACGTCCAGAACCTTCTACAATGACCAAAAAATGATCCAAATTTTCGCTAAAAAAACGATCCTTACCAATCGCCACAATTCCCAGCGCCAAGAAAAATCCAAGGACATAGGCTCTTTTGGGTTCCTCATTTTTTCCGTACGTCTTCGCGAAATAGTCGATTCTCGGGAAGAGACGATCCTTGCAAACCGCTTGAAACACTTTTGGAGCACTAACGAGACTCGCTAGAGCCGATGAGAGGGTCGCCGCGAAGATTCCAGCAGTGATTAGTGGTCCCCAGAATGATGACATTTCGACTACCTGAAAAAAATGGTACTATGGTACTATGGTAACTATGGTAGCTATGGTAGCTATGGTACTATGTAACCATGGTACTATGATAGCTATGATGACTAGGACAGTTATGGTAACTATGGTACCATGATATTATGGTATCGTAGTAACTATGGTACTATGGGAGCTATGGTAGCTATGATAACTATGGTTACTTTGATAACTATGGCAGCTATAGCAATAATGGTATTATGGTAACAATGGTTACTATGGTAATTATGGTTGCTGTGGTACTACGGTAACTGTGGTAATATGTTACTAAGGTAACTAGTACTATGGTAACTATGATAACAATGGTAGTTATGGTAACAATGTCACTATAGTGCCCAAGTACGATAGCTACCATAGTTATAGTACTGTGGTAACTATGGTAGGCCCCATAGTACCATTTTTACCATAGTTAACTGGTACTATGATACCATGGTAGCCATGGTAGCTATGGTACTATGATGTAAAATGGTACTTCTTCAAAAAAAGCATTTTCTGGTGGTCAAATGATACAAGTAACTATGGTATCACGATACTATGGTGACAATGGTACAGTGGTACAATTTCTTTTTAAAAAACTTCAATTTTCCCACAAAAAAGGGGGCGGAGCCTACCTGATAATACGAAACCAAGCCAAATGGGCAGTCTGGAGCACAATCGGGCGGTATAAACACTGAATTATTGAACAAAGCTGGCTCGGTTCCATTCGAAAACGCGACTACCGTACTACCGGTCATCCAAACCGTAGCCAGGTACACAATTGTGGTAACAAGTATGGCTAAAAGTGTTCCCAATGGAATGGATCTCTGTGGGTTCGCCAAATCTCCGCTAATGTTGGCGCCGGCCATAATTCCAGTAGCGGCTGGGAAATAGACGGAGAATACGGAGAAGAATGTGTTGTTGTCGGTGAAATGGGGCAGGAAGTTGGACTGCAATTGGTAGATGTGGTTGGAATTTGAAATTTTAAAAAATTCTGAAAAAAACTTTTTTCAAAGAATCTATGGTACCTAATAATGGTACCATGGCAACTATGGTTACTATGGTAACTATCGTAACTATGGTACCATCGCTACTATGGTAACTATGGTAACTATGATAGCGATGTTAAATATGGTACTGTGATCATTATTGTAACCATGGTACCATGGCAACTATGGAACTATGGTTAATACCACTAATATGGTACCATGGCAACTATGGTTACTGTGGTACCTATGATAGTATGTTAACTATGATTACTATGCTATTATGGTGATTATGGTATCTATGGTAACTATTGTACTATGGTAACTATGATACAATGGAAAATATGGGGTATGGGTTATGGTACTATGGTACCATGCTAATATGGTAGCTATGGTAGCTATGGCAACCGTGGTACAATGGTACTATAAACATCTAAAGAATGACCTAGTTTCGGCGGGAATTCAAAATTTTGAAAAATTGTCACGGCCTAGAATTTTCTAGGCCATATTTTCAAGGCCACCTCACCTGTAGCGTATCAAAACTGTATCCAGTCGCTCCTCGATTGATGGCCAGCTCGCTGGGCGTGAAAAACGATCCGAAAATATAGTTGGCGATCGATCCGAGAAGGATAACCAGAAGACCCAGCTGCATTTTCGACTCGAATTCCGATCCGATGAAAACGATGCCCATTAACAGGACGCAGGTCACTGAAAATTGGGTTTAATTTGACTGAAAATGAGTCAGCGCAGCGCCGCCGGGAACGCCAGAAGGCACACGCAGACGGAGGTGGTTAGCAGCTAGCGCGACAGGCTCAGGGTCGCCTGTCGCGCGCGCCGCTTACCACATCCATGTCGCTGTGCCTTCTGGCGTTTCCGGCGTTTAATGT
>NC_013487.2:2530922-2538516 GCF_000004555.2 Caenorhabditis briggsae | reverse complement strand
TCCCCTCGTTAGTCGACATAGGGAATGATGGGAGCGCGCTCTACTGAACTGGAGCCAGAAGACGCATTGAGGCGGATGTGAGGTCGCCTGTCGCGCCCGCCGCTCATCACCTCCGTGTGTCTGCGCCTTCTGAACATGACTGTTCGGCAGAGCGAACTTGCGCAGTTTTGAACTAAAAATCCGAGTTTTGAGCCATTTTAAAGAACATTTAAGGTCGAATCAGAGGGATTTTGATAAAAAATGTTTCCGAAAATTTTCAAAAAATCGAAAAATCAGTTTAAAAATCGAAAAGTCGATATCTTCGAACCAAAAGGATATTCCGATCTCGTTTCAATTTTCGAAGGGTTCTTCTATGGAATGCCTCCTCTACCATTAATCGGCTCGTCTCACGATCAATCTGAGCAATCTCCTCAGATACTAAATTGCTCATACCCACGGAGCTACGGATTTCAGATAGTTCTGTGTCAGAAGAAGGAGATAGGGCGCTCTGGAAGGGGGGTTTTTCAAACTTTTCGATATTTTTATAAATTGAAAGATGAAAGCTCGCTCTACTGGACTGTTCATCGGAGCCAGAAGGAACAACGATGCGGAGGTCCCTGTCGCGCCACTCGTTCATCACCTCTGTGTGGCTGCGCCTTCTGGGCATGATTGTTCAGTAGAGCAAACTTGCATTTTGAAAATTTGAAAAATGTTGAAAAATGAACTTTTTCGCGCAATTTCTCAGTGGAGCGAGTTTTTAAAAAATCGATTTTTCTCAATTTTTTTTCAGTTAAGCTCCGCTCCCAAACCCTCACATTCAGCTCCTCGAACCCCAAATCCTCCTCATTATGCTGTTTTCCATGAATCAACTGAGCCATCGATGGCCTATTAAAGACCGCATCGGTATCGATTGAATTCCGATAGAAATCGATAATCGGCGGATGTTCGATGGTTCGCATATTCCTCCAACTCTTCATATTAAACGTCGTCTGATTCTCGTGACTATGGTCTTTTTCCTTTTTCCGGTCCTCTGTTTCATCGGAAATACTCCCGGAATCCTTATCTCCCACTGAGAAATGAACACCCTTGGCGCGGGACGCCGGAGAACGTTCTGGAGCTTCCAGCGGAGTGATGACGTCAAGTTCGTTGGCGATTTCGGCGACGAGTTGACCCGGATTTGTGTCTGATGTTACCTGGAAATGGGTGTTTAAGAGGGTTGGCGGGAAATTTGAAAATTTTTAATTAATTATTGACTGAAAATGTGCCAAAAATCGGTCAAAAATTAACTAGCAAAAAAAGTGAGAAATCCCAGAATTTCCTGAAAACAATTTTTTTTGGAAAATTTTTTTCGAGCTGAAATTCAACTTTTTTGGGTAATTTTAGGCTGAAAATATCGATTTTGCTAATATTAAGACTCGAATTGTTTATTTTTGTCATTTTCCTTACCATAAATCTTCCTGTCGCACTCATTTTCCTTGTCACCATCGTGACGTGCTCCTGAGCCACGGGCGGTGGCGGCTCGCTGCCACTTTTCAGCTTACGCACCATCTCCTCGCCATTCTCCTCGTCATTGGTTTTACTGACCTGGAATTATTGATTTTTAAAATTTTTTCCGGAATTTTTTAGGTTTTTCCCTTTTGCTCGACGATTTCTACCTCGAATCGACCGTTCAGCTCGCCCGGCGATGAATATGTCGACGGTTTTCGACTCATTTCGCGAATTTCATTTGATTTTCCTTGTTTTTTTTTCGAAAATTTTCAAGAGAAAACTGTTTTTTTTTTCGAAAAAACAACAAAAAAGCGATCACAACGAAACCCGAGACAGAGAAAGAGAGTGTGCGCCTTTGAACTTCTACAGTAGTCGATTTAATTTTTCCAGCGATTTTTGAGCGAATTTTCGGAATTTTTCCAGTGAAAAGTGCTAAAAATTGCAGATTTTTAATTTAATAATTTTGTTGAAGACAAATTTCTAAAAATGTTTGCTTAAAGTCGCTCAATTTTCAGTTTTTATTCAAAAAAAAAGTGTTTTCGTGGCGAGACTCAATATACAATTTTTAGTGTTGCACCTTTAATTTCAATCGCTGCGAAGTTCAGTTTACAGCTTTAGTGCTTAAGCCTTTGAGTTACGGCAGCGAATTTTCCAGATTTTCCAACAAAACGAGTCGGAAATTGCTACATTAATTGATATTTATTTTTGCAGAATAAAATTGTTGCTTAAAATCGCTGAAATTATTAGTTTTTTATGTTTTCAAAAAAATTCAATTTCGCGGCGAGACTCAATTTACAATTTTTAGTGTTGCGCCTTTGAGTTACGGTAGTGTTTTTGGCGAATTTTCAACAAAATTTCGACATTTTTACCGATTTTTTTCATCGAATTTCCGGGATTTTTTCAGAGAAAAATGCCGAAAATAGGCTTTTTTTCTGTCAATTTTCGGTTTTTTTCCAAAAAAAATTCAAAAATCAAAAAATTAAGTCCAACCTGAAATCTGGCCGATGAAACGCGATTCATCTCGACAACCTCGTCAGTGACGACGAGCAATTTCTGCTTCTCTTCGGATTTTCCACCATTTTCCCCATTTCCATTCATCTGGAGACGACGTCTTCTGGAGTCTTCTGGAGTGGTGTGTCTTGAATAAATATATGTATGTGTGCTGACCCGAAACTGGAAACAAAATAAATGTAATTGAGAGGGCGAGGCACTGGGTGATCAGATTTCATTAACGAGAAGAGGGAAGGCGTGAGAAAAAAAATTCTGAAAAAATGCAAAAATTTGAATAATTCTCCAAGTTCTTATACAAAAAAAAGGGGCGGATCTTAAGAAATGAATCAACACATTCCCTTTTTCCCAAACAATAACCTCTGCTGTTATAGGCAATATTGGCAATTTGATGACCTAGAATTTTTTTCTTATCAGTTTAATATGAAAAATCGGAAGCATTGAAACTACCCCACCCACACAGTTCAAATGATGTCAGCAAGAGCGCTCTGACGTACAAAATGGAGGATATGCATTGAAAAATTCAAATTCGTCATTTTTAAAGGAACAAAAAAGATCAAAAACTGTGGGAAAAAAGTATAGAAAATTATCACAAGAATTTAGGTTTCTCACACTATTCAAAAGAAAAAAATTCCTTGAAAAAAAATTTTTTTGCAGTTTCACGAATTTTGTATCTGGGTAAGAGGGAATAATATTTTGATTATACTTTTGTAGATGAATATGCTTAATGCAAATGCGCTCTACTGAAAATCCATAGAAAGTTGGATTCTCAGTAGAGCGGAATTGCATTAGTCACGTCAAAGGAAAGTTTCAGGTCAAGTTGACTATGAGCCACTTGAAACTTGAGTCACATTTTTTTTCGAAAAAAAAATTGGTTGTTGAGAAAAAAATTTTCTGGGACTTTCTGGGATTTTCTGGAATTTTCTATAATGTTCTAGAATTTTCTGGAATTTACTGGAATTTTCTAGAATGTTCTAGAATTTTCTGGAACTTTCTGGAAATTCCTGGAATTTTCTGGGTCTTTCTGGAATTTACTGGAATTTTCTGGGACTTTCTGGGATTTTCTGGAATTTTCTATAATGTTCTAGAATTTTCTGAATTCACTGGAATTTTCTAGAATGTTCTGGAACTTCCTAGGATTTTCTGGAATTTTCTAGAATGTTCTGGAATTTTCTGCATAACTTAAGAACCTTGTATTCAAAAGGAAACTACTATGACCCATTTCCAGTAGTCCACAGGATCGAAATTCAAGTGATATACAAAAGAAAACGAAATTTTCAAAATTTTCCAGTTCTGAAGATTTGTGCTCTATTTTATGCAGGCAACACATAAATAGGCCAAAAAACCGTTTTGCAAAATTTTGTGAAGTTTTATTGAGTTTGAGCATAATTTTGAAAATTTCGATTCTCAACACTGTAGCTTCCCTGTTAGCTAGAAGGCCCAGTACACCATAGACATCGGCAGTCCATGACTACATACCACACACAACTATAGGAGTCCCAAGCCCTTTTGAGTTATTCAAGTTAATGTCCGAGACGGACACACACACACACAGAAAAGTTTCCTTACAAGTGAGTTACTTGAGGGAGCAGATTTAACTTTTTTTGAAATTTTGGGAGCAGATAGAAGAGCTTATGAGAATCCCAAATCTGTTAAAAAAATCAGCAAAATGCTCACGTGAGCTGAGTTATGACCTAGAAAAGTTTCCCTATGATTAAGCAATTTCTCGTGAAATTTTTTTCACGGAATAGTGTATTTCTTTTAAAACAATAGATTTCAATCAGCAGTGTGGTAAAGTGGTAAAATGGCAAGTTCAGAGGAGGAAAGTTCTAGGTTCGATTCTCCCGATCCCAAAAATTTTGCAGAATTTTTTCGTTTTATTTTAAGGTGCCATAACTGGCTCTGGAATAAAATTTACGCAATTTAAACATGTTTTTCGGGAGTTTCTCGTTATGAATAGGCATTTTCCAGAATAAAAACAGGCATTTAATTTTTGAAGAAATTCACAAATATGCTCATGGGTTCACCGAAGATTTTTCAAAATTTTTTTTTCAATTTTTTTTTGTTTTTTTTTAATTGAAAAAACAGTTGAGGATTCTAAACACATCGGTGGCATTCGATGACAAACTGCTGGAAACATATGTTCGGCAAATTGCCGAGTTGCCGAATTGCCGAAAAAATTTTGTTCAAAATTGCTAACTTTGAAACCCTAAAATAGTAGTTCAAAATTTTCCAATTTGCCTGAAAATCGCAGAGTGTACTAAACAAAAATAGAGCTTTAATTTTGTAATTGACCACTTTTTTCTAGCTTCTCTGGTTTTTGGGATATGCGCCTTTAAAGATGGTGATGCTCTACAGTTCGAGAGACAGCAGGTTACGGTACTTTTAAAGGCGCACATCTCAAAAACCAAAAGAGCTAGAGAAAACTTGTCAACTACAAGATTGAAGCTCTATTTTTGTTTGGTATAATCTGAAATTTTCAGACAAATTGGAAAATTGTGGAATACATTCTAGAGATTTAAAGTTAGCGGGTACTGTAATTGAGTTTGAGCCTCTAATGGATCCTAAAACTTTTGATGGAGTACTGTAGAAACCAGAGGGTACTGTAGCCTAGTCCCCTAACAAGAAAAGAAGCAAGAAAAAAACGTAAAAAAAGTGTCTTATGATATGATGTATCAGTTTTTTACAACAATGGGAGAATAGGGAGAAATGATACATTACAATAACAAAAAAATATTCAAATTTTTCACAAAGAAAAACTTTTCAGCTAGAAAATATAAGAATCAAAACATTGGTGACTGTACGACAAAGGCTCCATCTATTTCTCTGCGTCTCTCACTCTCTCGGTTTTGCTCCAATTGCTAATTGACATCGGGGGGTGAAAAGGATGAGTAGACAGGCTCGCGGAAAAAGTGGGACAAATATTGACTCTTTGAGTTGGTATTAGGGAGAAAGAGAGAGAGAAAGAGAGAGAGAGAGAGAGAGAGAGAGAGAGAGAGAGAGAGAGAGAGAAAAGAGATACAAAGAGTCGAAAAGTTTGTTGCTGTTGTTGTTTTCTCTACTAGGAATGTTTGGAAACTGAAAACGTTTTCGGTAATTTTCAACCACCAAGTCTTTTTTATGATTGGTGCAGTATTTTTGGAAATCACTTAGCTACCTGCTACTAGAAGCATTAAAATACCAACAAAAAGTGGTTTGTGAAGCATATTTATATTTTGTGCCTTTAAGAATTCATAGATCTTGGAAAAACGGAAAAATTCTCATTCTTGAAAGACGAAAACTCGCACTTTATAATTGTTCAAAACTGAATATCTCGAGATCTCTGAAAAATGAAATTTCACCGCTACAACATATTCATGAAACTGTAATTTTTTTTAACGTTAATTATTAGTAGTGTGGGTCTTTCAGAAAAAAAACATAGGAATGTGGAATTAAAAGTTCCAAAAAGGAATTCCAGAGTTTCCTCATGGATCTAAATGGAGTACAAACATAAATCTCCTCAAAAGATTGACATATTGTAATGAGGTCTCTCTGGATTCAATAGAAAAAAGAAGAAGAGATTAAGTCGTTTGGTATTTGTGGTTTAGATTACTGACAAGTAGTTGATGTGACATTTGAGCGAGAGAGAGAGAAACAGAGAGAGAGAGAGAGAGAGAGAGAAAAGAGATACAAAGAGTCGAAAAGTTTGTTGCTGTTGTTGTTTTCTCTACTACTACTACTGCTACACAGAGTATCCGTTTCCTGTAGTACTGCTTTTTTTCGAATTTTACTTTTTCGACAATCAACCGTATTACGTTTTGAAAACTTCTCTTAACTTTCACATGTACACGGAACAGTAAATTTTCAAAAAACTTTTTAGAGCGCTTCCACCTATTCTCAGTAAAAAATTGCCAACTTTGGATCCCTAAAAAAGTGGTTCAGACTTTTTTCGATCTGCCCGAAACGTTTTTATAAATTCATCCAAGTGAGATATACCGCTTGAAATCAATCAAATGCAACAATTGTGTTAAGACTTGTGATAAGCGGTATATCTCACTTGGATGAATTTTTACAAAAAATTTGTCAATTACAAAGTTGACGCTCTATTTTTGTTCAGTATACTATGACATTTTCAGACAAATCGTGAAGATCTGGACCATTTTTTAGGACTCCAAAGTTAACCATTTACAATTGAAAATCGGCAAAATTCGAAATACTTTTTTTTGTCAATACTGTAATAAATTATAGCCAATTTATCTCGGTTCATGTGACAAATATCAAAAAATGGTCAATTGACAAAACGTTTTTAATATTATGACAAAAAATTTGTTATTTGACTATTTTTCGTTATCTTTCACAGGAAATGAGATAAATGAGCTCAAAGTTGATAGTTATGGCAATGTGATAGATAGTGCGCTAGAGCGGAGATGTATCGTTGGAATTATCCCCGAGTCCAGAAAAGCATACCCAGAAAAATATATGAATATTATGAAACTGTCAAAAAGTGCATGAATAGATAAAAAGAAAGGAAGTTTTGGGGGTATTGGGTGAAACAAAAAGTGGGAGAAAAATTACAATTTTTGAGCTCCGAAATAGAAGGAATGAATCAGAGAAATAAGGAAATTAACAGAATTATAGAAATTGAGATACATTAAAAATTTGTAATTTGCAATTTTTGAAATTTTAGGAAATTTGGATTTTGTCATGCTAGTGATAAATAAAATCAATTTTTAGTTCTTCAGATATGCATTTTTTTTAATTTGAGAAAATTGAATAATTAGGGAATGTAAAACACATGCAGCAAGTTTTTAAGCTTAGCCTATAATTTATGAGTTTTTTGAAGCAGAATAAAATGTTTTCAAAAACAAAAATTCAAAATTAATTTTCAGAACATTTGTGGTGACCCAAAAAAATTCGGAAAAAGTTCTCGAAAAGCAATCTGGCACATTCCTTCCGGCTCTCTTTTTTCCCCATGGGAGAATCCGAAAAGTTATCCACCAGGAAACAATAAATTTGGTTTTTTTTTCGTTGTCTCATCTCTCTTTTTTCTCTTTGTTCTTTTTTTTTTTCAAAAGTTTGGAAGGTTTTGAATACGTAGATCATAGGAAAAAGGTCAATTTTTATATTAAAAACTACAAAA
>NC_013487.2:2511940-2530832 GCF_000004555.2 Caenorhabditis briggsae | reverse complement strand
ACAGAGGATATTTTGATGCGTCCATTGTGTATTTTTTTTAGTTGGGAGGAGTGGACAAGAAAAAAAAAGATTTAGATGGTAGTGGTCCAAATATGAGTCTGTCATCAAAAAATTGGAATGTTCCGGAAAAATATGGAAGTTGTGAAACGGGATACAAAAGTGGGTGTCAGTTTATTGAATTTAAAAAAGGGATTTTGAATTAAAAATGATTTGAAACAGTACCCAGAAAAGTTAGTTGAACTTGTGAGTCAAACTTCGAAAATTCCAAGAGCTGCTTTTGAGTGAAACATATCTAAATTTAATGGTTCTATGAAACTGTTAAAATACTGACACAATTCCAAAAGTATTAGACTTTGTGTTTCACTGAAACCATGAAAATGTTAGGTTTACTGAAATTTTCAATGGAAAGTCCAAACCCTTTTCTATCCAAACCCTTTTCTCTACCATTTCGAAAGCTTAAACGAGCAAGGCACCTCTACTCCAAGCTTCTTAAGACTCCAACTACGGCTCCCAGGAAAATTCTCCATGTTCGAACTCGCATCAAATCTCTCACTCGAACAATCAATAAGAAAATGGTAAGTGACGAATTCCGAATCCTCTCAGCCCCACACTGTCGTGCTGCCCGCGCCCTCATCAAAAGTAGAATTAGATGTTCACCTAAAGTCCCACCTCTTTCTGCTAATGGCTGTCTTATAACCTCTGAACACGAAAAATCCACCCTTTTCACCAAAACATTCTCTTCTAATTATAATCATCTCACTTCATCCGCATCCATCACTCCCGCAATAAGTCATCAGCATCTTCTTTTTTCTGGCTCTGACCTTGAAATCTTCGATCCCTGGATAATTGAGAAGCTTCTTCGCAAACTCCCGCCTCGTTGTGGCTATTCTCCCCATTTGGCCAATTACTTTATCATTAAAAAATGCGCTACCACTCTAGCATTACCTTTATCAATGATTTAGGGACTCCAAAGCTAGCAAGTTTCTGGATGAGAAGTTGATGATGTACCTGGTCGAAAGCTTTGCGGAAATCGAAAAGACGACGTCTAGTATATTGTATTTTAAAAGAGTAGCTTTATAATTCGAAAAAGATTGAACTAGAGAGGTGGTGCAGGATCTGTTGGAGAGAAAACCATGTTGAAGACTACTGAATTGATGGAGGAATTCCCATTTGATGCGATCACATACCAATCGTTCGAAAATTCGAGCGAATGGGTCAGTAAACGAAATGGGGCGATAGTTTTCGGGCGATGAAGGAGAACCCTTTTTTGGTATGGGAACGACTACTGCGTGTTTCCAAGAGTCGGGTACATGTGACGTGGAGAGTGAGTCAGAGAAGATAATCTAAGATTTTTCTCTAAGTGTATTTTCCAGCGTTGTAATATCCAATACAGTTCCTATTCTGATCGTCTCTCTATCCTCAATATGTTCTCCATTCGACATCGTAGGCTAAAAGCTCAACTAATTCTTCTCTATAAATTTTTAAATGGCTCCGCCTACTTTCCTAACCTAAATGCACATGTCAAATACTCCTCCTCCCCTCGTCGCCCTATGAACTTAATTATTGTTCAGCCCTACTCCTCTGACTATTTTTCTTCAATTGTTCCCCTGTGGAACGCCATCACTTCCCAAGTTACCCGATTTCTCCTACCTTCCCGTTTCCCCTCCCCTACTCAGATCGGGTAGTTTCAGGAATCAATAAAGTGTCTGTCAAAATCAGAGAATTATCGAAAATATCCAAAAAAGTGTTTAGCGACCAAATTGAAACATTCAAATTGCGATTTTTATATCAAAAATGAAATGAAGAAAACATCAAAACTTGTTGAAATATGAGAGTTATAAAGCTCCAAATGTACAAAATTTATTGATTAAAAAATTATTGTCGAAAATTAAAATATCTTTGTAACAGTGATCAAAAAAAGTTTTTTTTCATGGTAAAAGAATAGTTGTCTTTCAAAAATCAGCAAATAACTGAAAATCTAGAAACTTTCAAAAAAATTCTGTGAATGCAAAGTTTTCAATCTAGGTCTTGTGTTACATCCTTCAAAGTTTTCAAAGAGATCGAAAACTTGAGAGCCGTGCTCCAGACTCCTAATAATGCCGAGATCAACTGAAAATAGCCTTTTTTGTATATCTTATTGACCGGTATATCCACCAAGTTTTCTAGAAATCTGATTTTTTCATCGAATTCGTGAAAATGTTAGATTTACTAAAGTTTCTGGTATCTGATTTTGAAACAGTGACTTCTGTTTTTGTTAAGTTCTGTTATTGGTCATTTTGTAAATACGACGCTTTGCAACTAATTTTAAACTTTTCCAGAGAAAAAAAATCAGCAAAAACAGTTTACGTTAGATATATCTCTAGATCTGTTATTTTACGGATAAAGAAGCAGTTACGATTTTGATGACAAAACCACCATAGTCTCTGGTCCAAAGAATTTAGGAATGTTTGGAAACTGAAAACGTTTTCGGTAATTTTCAACCACCAAGTCTTTTTTATGATTGGTGCAGTATTTTTGGAAATCACTTAGCTACCTGCTACTAGAAGCATTAAAATACCAACAAAAAGTGGTTTGTGAAGCATATTTATATTTTGTGCCTTTAAGAATTCATAGATCTTGGAAAAACGGAAAAATTCTCATTCTTGAAAGACGAAAACTCGCACTTTATAATTGTTCAAAACTGAATATCTCGAGATCTCTGAAAAATGAAATTTCACCGCTACAACATATTCATGAAACTGTAATTTTTTTTAACGTTAATTATTAGTAGTGTGGGTCTTTCAGAAAAAAAACATAGGAATGTGGAATTAAAAGTTCCAAAAAGGAATTCCAGAGTTTCCTCATGGATCTAAATGGAGTACAAACATAAATCTCCTCAAAAGATTGACATATTGTAATGAGGTCTCTCTGGATTCAATAGAAAAAAGAAGAAGAGATTAAGTCGTTTGGTATTTGTGGTTTAGATATACTGACAAGTAGTTGATGTGACATTTGAACGAGAGAGAGAGAGAGAGAGAGAGAGAGAGAGAGAGAGAGAAAAGAGATACAAAGAGTCGAAAAGTTTGTTGCTGTTGTTGTTTTCTCTACTACTACTACTGCTACACAGAGTATCCGTTTCCTGTAGTACTGCTTTTTTTCGAATTTTACTTTTTCGACAATCAACCGTATTACGTTTTGAAAACTTCTCTTAACTTTCACATGTACACGGAACAGTAAATTTTCAAAAAACTTTTTAGAGCGCTTCCACCTATTCTCAGTAAAAAATTGCCAACTTTGGATCCCTAAAAAAGTGGTTCAGACTTTTTTCGATCTGCCCGAAACGTTTTTATAAATTCATCCAAGTGAGATATACCGCTTGAAATCAATCAAATGCAACAATTGTGTTAAGACTTGTGATAAGCGGTATATCTCACTTGGATGAATTTTTACAAAAAATTTGTCAATTACAAAGTTGACGCTCTATTTTTGTTCAGTATACTATGACATTTTCAGACAAATCGTGAAGATCTGGACCATTTTTTAGGACTCCAAAGTTAACCATTTACAATTGAAAATCGGCAAAATTCGAAATACTTTTTTTTGTCAATACTGTAATAAATGTTGCCAAGGTAATAGAATCCAATACCTTTAAGCTTTTAAAACAACTAACATAAAACAGCAAATTCAATAATCTCTTGGCTTGTACTGTAGTTAAATTGTGTATAATAGGATGAGCTTTCAAAGCCGATATTTCAAAAAATTTTGGATGATTCTAATAATTTCTTTCGCCTGGAATCGAATAGATCCAAAAAAAGTTGTCAACTACAAAATTGAAGCTCTATTTTTGTATGATCAAAACATTGGATCCTAAAACCTTTGACCATCTGAAATAACCAATATGAAACAGAAATAAAATCATAATTTTCAATACATTTTTGGTTTGTACTGTAGTTAAATAGTCTCTGAAAGGATCAGCTTTTAGACTCAAAATTTTGGAAAATTTCAAAAAATTTTAATTGTCAACGAAAGAAGTATTGATCTTATAATCTTTGAGCATCTGAAACGATCATTTTGAAACAGAGAAATTCAAAAAATCAATTTTTCTTCAGTGTGAATTGTTATTGATATTATTCTTCCTAGAAAATTAATAAAAATAAGAATAATGCGAATAATCGGGATAGGAGATCTAATCTGACACACATATTTAGGATATGTTCATGATGTGAGAATATGAGATATGACCTTTGATGGTTAATGAGGAATATTTAAAAATCAGATTATCTAAACTTTCCAAAAACTGAAAAAAATTTAATCAGTTTCATAATTTTCAGATCTTGAACGAGAAATATTCAGAGCTTGATTCATACGTGATTCAAATTTTTTCTATAAATTAAGAAATGCCAAAATTAGCACTGAAACGATAGTTGGACCACTCTAAAGCCGTTCATCTCATTATCTTGGATTTTTACAAAAAAGTTATCAACTACAAAATTGAAGCCCTATTTTTGTTTAGTACACTCTGAAATTCTCAGACAAATCGAATGAATTTAAACTGCTTTTGTAGAACTTCAATTTTGACTGTTCTGCACTAAAAATAGTTTTTTTTGTTTCTAATTTATAATTAAACAACAACAAACCCCCCTAAATCTTATGATATATCGAAAAAACGATGTGAGCTAAAAAGAACAACAAAAAACTAAAGGTGTCGATCTATTTGTAAATAGAGAAAAAAAAAACTAAAGGTGTCGATCTATTTGTAAATAGAGGCTTCTTCGACCGCCCATCATCTAATATTTCATTTGGTGTTGTATAAATAGGAGTAGGAGGAGGCGCGAAAATCGGAGAAAACATTTTCAAGAAGAAGGAGAAGAAGAAGCATTTTGAGTCGGGGAAAAGAGAAAAAACTATCGGAGAAGGAAGGGTCAAACTACAATAAATTTTCGGAAAAGGTGAAGAAAGGTTGAACTTTTGCAAACTATGAGTCACTAGAGAAAAAGGGAACAGTGGGATTTTGGAAGGATTCGAACATTTTTTGAAAGGTGATGTTTAATTAGAAAAGGATGCAAGAATGACAACAAGTTTATGGCATGATTTTTTGAGAGTTTATAGATCTTAGGAAACTGAGAAGTTTGATTTTTGAATTTTTTGAAAAAATATTGGCTTTGACCGTATAAGGAGAAGGAGATATGAAACATATACAATACGGCATTTTTCAGTTGGTTTTTGGCGTTTTCAGTAGTCTAGAGATCGACTTTCGAGTGTCCGATCACTTTGAAAATTTCAGAAAGTGTGAAACAGGTTAGAACGGCTTGTTTTTATACTGAAAACGTGAAAAACCTAATGTCCTTCAGAAATTGACTGAAAAACTAGAAATTTCGAAAAAATCTGTGAATTCGTGTTTTCAATCCAAGTCTATTTTAAACTTTCCAAAAACTTCAAAGGGATCGAAAACTTGACAGCAAGTGAGTACCATCTTCCAATAGAGTAATTGTGAATTCTTTGAAATTGTGAATTTTGAAAAATTGATTCAATGCAACCATTGAAAATGAAAAAAAGGAGGAAAACTATCGAAATTCAATGAAACAGAGAAAGTCATTTCGAATACGAGAATGCGAATTATCAGAAAACACTTTTAGATAATGTTAAAGCAACAAAAGTGAAGTTTTCATAAAGTTTGACTTTAAAATATAAAAACAAGGAGGGAATTTCAAAACGGAACAAAAATAAGAACACCAGGTATGCCATGCATTTCAACTGATAAGGAATACGTGTTCACGGAGATTAGAGCATACATCCTCACTCTGATTCTCTAATCCTCCATGATTGACATACTCTCTCTCACTGGTGTTGTCAGATAACACAAACACACGTCTCCCAGGGAGCTCTCTCCGGAACGAGGAACGAGAGACATTGACACTAGAAGACGTCCGAGAGTGTAGGAGATGAAGAGACGTAGACAGATGGGAAAAGAGCATTTGTGGAAGAGCAGCTGGTGGTCAGTGTTGGAAGGCACATTGAGAGGGGCAATGAGTGAGAGAGATATTAGAGATAGAGAGATTTAGAGAAAGAGAGAAAGGGAAATGAATTCGTTGCCCGTTTTTCATCATTATCCATTTCGCTTTTGTTTAGGTTTGGGTTTCATTTTGCTCTTTTGAGTGTGGGAAAGGGGTAATGGCTTTTTTGGTCCATTTAGTCCTGGCAGTGGCCTAGTTTTTTTTTTAATTTTCTGGACCAGGGTCAGCGAGTTAAAAACAATTTTTTCAGATTTAAATATTTTTATTAACTTGAAATTGATTGGTAAACCTTGACGCGATGACAAACAAAGTGAATGACAATAGAAAACCAGTAAATTCAAATCATCATAAAACAGTAAAATCATTTCCGAAATGAGTATTTGAAATAATACTTGGCATACGGGTTGTAAGCGTTCTGAGCATAGGCAATGTCCATGGACTTTCTTTTTGGACGAAGATTTGAAGCTGACGACGACGTAGCTCCTCGAGATCCGAAAGATCCAGCTGGAGTCAATCGTGGAGTAGATGTGGTGGATGGGGTCTTCGGAACTGGCAAGTCAGACTCTTCAAATCCTTCGAACATTTTCTTCAAAAGTGCCAGGTTAGTACCCCGAGGAGAGGTCATGGTCTGGAACGGGAAGAATTTATGAATATATAGTAAACCGAGAAGTGAGTGCGAAAATTGATAAAAGCATGAAACAGAGCAAAAATGAAATTCTGGAAATTTTGGGCCATATTTAGATATGCTTCCCACTGTAGATATATTTTGAAGTATTGAGGAAAAGATTAATTTAGAAAAAAACAATTATATTTCGAAAAAGCTAACAAGGGAAGGTTTTTTAGACAACGGTTGAGAATTTGCTCAAAATTTGCATACCGTAAAACCTCTAATAGACCGTCACCTCTAATTGAACGTCACCCCTAATAGACCGACACGAGAAATTGCATTCTAAAAATAGACCGACAGCCTCTAATACACCGACAGCCGCCTACCCCTAATAGAGCGACACCCTTTCCAAAACTACTGTAGCGACGCAAACACAAGACATCCGCGCGTGAACTCTCGAATCTTTTTTCTCCTTTTTTTTTATTATTCCCTATTTTTCAATGTTTTCTTTTTAATTTTAAATGATTTTTGGTGCGAAAAAAAAAAATAAATTTCAGATTAAAAATGAGCTCATCAGACGAATTAGACGGCGAAAAATCAGTGGAAGCACCGAAAGCAACGAAACGACGTTCAAACTATGACATCTCATTCAAATCTTCCGTTGTGAGCTTTGCCTTAAAGTTCGACATTTCAAAAGCTGCCAAGAACTTTGGAGTTTCAAGATCATGCGTTGGAGTTTCAAGATCAGGCACCCGATGTTTTTTGGAACGCCCCATTCAAATCGAAAATTCGCCAATCATATGAAGAATGGATGACTTATGGATTAAAAACGTATACTAAATCTGGAAACATGCGAGCTCCGCCAATGGATATCTATCTTCAGTGGATTGTCGATGCATGGAAAAGTCTTCCAGATGAATTGATTAAAAAATCATTCAAAGGATGCGCTCTAACAACAGTCCCAGGAGGATCCGAAGATCATTTGATTCACTGTTTCAAGACAAACTCGGAAGTTCCAGGTGGATTGGATGCATTGAAAAAAGCACGCATGGAACGATCATTGGAGGAGTTGGAAGATCTGATCGAAGAAGTCGACCTCAGTGAGGAAGAATATCAAGGAGATAGTGACTCTTCGCTCATTTTTGATTAAAATTTTGTTGTTTTTTTAATACTTGTTGATCTTTTTGTTGCTTTTTTTCTGATAAAATTTTTGTTGTGTTTGGTTTTTTTCATTGAAAAATAGAACGGCAGCCCCTAATTGAACGTCACCTCTAATAGAGCGACAAGAAAAAAGTCGTTTGAAAAATAGAGCGACATGTCGGTCTATTTGAGGTTTTACGGTACTTATAGTTTAAGACATGCTCTATACGATGACGAAAAAATTTTTAGCCCGTTCTCACTCCCAGGCCGAAAAACTTTGTCTGAAAATTTGGGCCGATTTCGGTGCGCTGGGGATTTCGGCTTCCCCTCCCCTCCTCTACCAATTCCGCGTGAGAGGAAAATATCGGTTGTGTGGTGTTGTGGTAAGAAGGTGACTCATTAGGATGACTATGCTGGTTCGACCCCCACTGTGGTAAAAGTTTTTTTTTGCATTTTTTGAAACTAATTTTTGATTCCAAGTTTGCCCTCCTAGGCACTATATGACACTTTTTGATTAATTTCAAAAGTTTTTAAAGAAAAAAAGATTTCATGAGAGTTTGAGGAAAAAACAGATAATGGTCTTTTTGACCGGTTCTTACATCCTCGTATCGTTAAAAACGAAAATTTCAGTCTCTGAAAGTTGCTCAATTTTGCCTTTTTGAAATGGGGTACTGTCAAACCGATCACATACAAGATTCAAACCTACTTCTATAGGTTTCAGTTAAGTTCAAGCAATATTTCAGAAATTAAGAACTTTCAAAGTTCTAACAACAATCAGATTTTGGAAATTTTTTGAGCCCAAAACCAACATTGGGCTGAAAGAATTTGTCAGAATGCTATTTTTATCGTTTCTGAATAATTGGAACGTTTTTTCGCACTTTTCAAAAAATTTTCAAAAAATCATTTTCGAAGTGTGGGGGACCCCATGGTGATTTTTTTTTTCAAAATTTTTCAAAAAAATTTTTTTTTGAAAATGTTTAAAAGTTACTTTAGAAGATAGAAAAATGTCCAAAAATGAGTTTCGCACTCAAGCAAATCCTGAAAAACTAATTTTTAACGTCGAAAAATGCATGTTTTTGGGCAAAATTTAGTACTAAAAGCAATTTCAAAGGCCATATTTCGGCTCCTTTTGAGAACGGGCTAAAAATTTTTTTGGATTCGGATTCAGCATGTTCGAAAAAAGTGCCTTTGTACAAATTTTGAGCAAATTCTCAACCGTTGACTGAAAAACCTTCCCTTGTAAGTAAAGACTTGGGTTCAAGCCAACGGGTCAAAAAAACGCGCCCCAAATAACCTTTAGGCCAGAAGAAATTTAATAATTTCCAAGTTGACATGGATTTTACCTAATTAGTTTTTATCAAGGAGTTGCAACGCGTGATTTTTTTGTCCAACGTTTAAAAGTTTGATCCTCAGTTACATAATTCAGCAGCGAATTTTTTCTAAAATCTCACGTTTACTGGGGCGCGATTTCTGACCCATTGCCTTGAACCCAAGGGAGTAAGCCTAACAATTGAGGTATTTTTTGAGATACACAGGAATTTACGCCAACTTTGATCCTATCAATCTCGGTTCCTGTGAAAGATAAAAAAAAGGTGAACAAATATAATATTTTTCATAATAAAAAAAACATTTTGTTAAAACATTTTGTTAGTTTTTCACTTTTTGATATCTTTGACAGAAATCGAGATAGACTAGGTTAAAGTGGATTCTTCCATTTTTCAGAAACAAGCGTTTCAGTTTCATTTGGCTATTTTTAAATAACTAGTTGCCGGATTTTTAATAATTAAAACAACAGGAATAAAAACATAAATAGACTTCTAAATTTTAATGAAAATATATTCACTAACTTCCAAGCCAAGTCTTAAGAATCATAAAGCGCTCATGCATGAGTACAAATTTCTCTTTATCCATTTTCAAATGGAAAAATAGAGGTGAAAAACAAAAATGATTATCATGAGGAAAAAGAGTGAGGAGATTTAGAGAAAAAGGAGTATAATGAAAGGTATTATTATCTGCGAAAAGCAGGAGCTGAGTTTTAGCCTAATGGCGGAAAGGAACCAAATTTTATAGAAAAATGAAATTGAATAGTTATCATTTACCTTCTCTCAGGTTGCAAATTCACTCCACGTCGAGGAGATTCTGAAGCTATCGACGGCGTAGCAAATCGAGATTCACGAGAACAATGCAGCTGGAGCAGTTAAGGTTGGTATGCCCAAATGTGCTTCTGTTTCATATATTTTATTTAATAGTTTTTAAAGGAAATTATTTGATGTATTCTTGATTGGAGTTTTTTTTTCAAATTTTGCTCATTTTCTAAAACAAAAGAGAAAGAGTTTAAAAAGCAGACAATGAACAACAATAAACATGAAACTTTCATTAGTCTTCATTACTAAAAACCTCTAGGACCAGCTTGATGTTCCTTGTCTGCTTAATAAAATCATAGCTTTCGATCATCCAAATTTTGATTTCAGAAATTTGAAAAAAAAAAATTATATTTAGCTGAAAACATTACTGTTGCAAGAGGTCATAATCAGTATTTGACAGAAAACATTGTCCATTGGGCTTCGTTAATGACGAGAAAATATTGTCTCTCTGTATCCAAAATAATTTATCTCGAGTCATTTTCCAAAAGTCGGTAATTTCCAATTCGTTTCCGTTTCATTCATCTTCAAAATTGCTTACTTTAACATTGTATGTGTTAATTTTTGTCACGACTCCCACAGAAGATTTACAAACTGCGAATTAAAAAAACTTGGTAAAAATGCGATTTTGTGAGGTTGTTTGATTCAAAAAGAAAAAAGCGGGAAAATCGAAAATGTTTTCTATAAGAATTGAAGAGCAAATTTTTTCGGTTCTTTTGAGCCGAAAAAAATTCTATTGATGTTGAAAAATGAGAGAGGAGTTCTATTTTTTTTCCGTATCAAACCTTGAAAATTTGCCTTTTCTTGGAATATTTTTTCCGGAACAGGACCATACAGGATTCTATGATTAATCAATTTTTCAAAAATCATTTGAATCATCTCGAATCTCCACGAAATCAAATAAAAAATGCTGAAATTTTACTCCAGACATGACACACCGAAATTTTTCCTGGTAGGTCAATAATTAATTGGAAACTTGTGAATCTTCTGTGGGAGACCCTACACAAGGGATATACATAACTATAACTCAGAGCTCTAGCTATGGAATGGTCATTAGCGACTTAATAACAATCAAAATGTGTGGCTAAGTAATGTAATTTTCGCACAACTCAGTTTATGGCCAATAAATTTTTGAACAATGAAAATAATACTTGTATGAAACAGCAATTGATAGAAGATTTCGGTTCACCTTCATTTGTAATCAGAAAATTTAACATGACTGTACGGTCAATTTCAATTAATTTTATCTTGCTTCCGGTAAAAGCTTGGAAGAGTATATACGGTATCTTTTAATAGTCCACATTGACCAACATTTTCTCAGTTCCTATAAAAGATATCAAAAAACTTTTAACAACAAAAATGTTTGCCTTAATATTTTAAACATTTCATTCGTTGTCACTTTTTCGATATCTCCAACAAGAAACGAGATGAATAAGTTCAAATAGACAGTCTTTTCAAGGAGTTTCACAGATTTCAGAAAAAAACATTCAAGTTTTATTTAAACGTGACGAAAACTTTATTTATTTAAAAAAGAAATCCGCATTGCAAAAAAAAATTTAAATTCTCCACCAAAAAAGCGACGTAAAAAGTGAAAACCCTTGATGACCCATTGACCTCTGGGAGATTTCTATAAAAGAAGAGGGAATTGGAGGGAAGAATTTTATGTTTTCCTGCGACACATGTTTGAGCGAAATTTCGGAAATTGCAATGTAATTTATCGTTTCCACCGGTTTTGGCGGCGGCTTGGCGCACACCAATTAAAGGCGCAAGGAGTTTCCGGCCGCCGCGGGTCCCGCAGCGAAGTAGACCTCCAGGAGCAGCGCCGCGCGTTCGTTCGTCATTCTACAAACTGTGTAGAGCTGAAGCAGGTTGTTTTGTTGATTTTTGGTTGAATTTTTCGTTTTTTGTCAAGAATTAGACATTTTCGGGTAAAAATTGAGGTTTTTCTTTATTATTTTCGTACGTTTGTCGCAAAATCTTAATTTTCGTTAAGGTTCTTCGATTTTTTCGCGAGAAGAGAATGGGAGACGCTGGAGATTCAAGTATTTCTGGCTCAGGGACAGAATCGGGTTCGAATGGAAATATCGAGCTTGTCATGGCAGAGTTTCTTTCGAAATGCATGGAGGTAGTCGCCGAAAAGTCGGCAAAGAAGGAAGAAAAGGTCCCTCAAGTTGGGCAGAAGGGCTTGTTGAAACAAGCGGAAGCAAACACAAAGTGGATTAACCTGTTGACGGGAGCGGATGAATCGAATTGGCAGAATACTATAAAATCAGTGGTAGATTCGATCCGAGCTCGGAACGCTGAGTTGATGTTGCTTGACAAGAATCCGAATGCTCTCAAGGCGAAGGAACAGTTCGAGGCGATTGCTCAAGTTAGCGGAGTTCCTTTGGATTCGATGGATGCAAAATGGATAGCGATGGCTCAGATGATATCAACCGGAGCGTCTACATCTTTGAATCGTCATCCTCCGAAACGGGACCAGTTCTTTCGATCAGCGGGCTCCTCCTACAGGCCAGGGGGAGTCCGCGGCGACTTCTATGGCCGACAAGTCGAGGAATTCCAGAGAAGACCGATTAAGAGAACTTACGACGATCGCGAGGCGAATTCAGAAGATGGCTTCAGAAAATCGACAGTCAAATGTTACGCGTGTCACAGGATGGGACACTATGCAACGGGCTGTCCACAGAGAAGGTATGGTTTCTCCGTTCAGTCTGACTGAAAAGTATGGCTTCTGGAGCCAGTTAACTGATAATGAGTTTATCAAGAGTGTGATTAGAGATGGGTATCTGATACCGTTAAACGGAGCCTGGCTCCCTAGTCCACAGGGACTGAGAAGATCAGCGAGAGAGAACAAACAGTTTGTTCTTACAGAGCTCAATAAACTCGTGGAGTCTGGTGTGGTGGTCGAGACGGTTTCTCCGAAGGTGGTGTCGAGTTTACATGTGGCAGTGAACGGTGAGAAAAAACGGTTGATTCTGGATCTATCACAGTTGAATAAGAGTCTGACTCCGCCTCATTTTAGGTTAGAAGACTGGAAAACTGCGTGGCCATTTCTGCAGAGAGCTAAGTATGCTGCGACGTTTGATTTTCGTGGCGGATATCATCACGTTAGAATTGCAGACAATTTTACAGATTTGCTCGCGTTCTCTCTTTCTAATCCCCATGCTCCTCCGTATTTTAAATTCGTGGCTCTACTATTTGGTTTGAGCACAGCTCCATGGCTGTTTACAAAGATTTTCAGGCCTTTAGTAGCGCGATGGCGAGAATTCGGTATAAAAATCAAACTGTGTAGACCCACCCACCCACCCGGGGAAAGGAAGTATAAGGAAGGGATAAAGAGAGTATTATTAATCTGATTTCAGAAGGGCACAAAGCAGCGTTCTTTGAGAGTCTGGTTGAGGAGGCGGAAAGGGCTGGTCTGATGCATCTGGTGGATTCTCTCGGAAAAGCACCAATTGAAGCTAGAGCAGTATCGACGATGAAAGCGTATGCGGGGGAGAACCAGAGAAGAATCAATTGGTCCAAAAGTTTACCGGCATCGCTGTCAGAAGAGCACAGGTTCACTCTGTACTTGGTGGATAGAGCGATGTCAGCTGGGAGTAGTTCATTAGCAAAAGCAGCTGCCGCTTTCAAGCTGGCAAACGACGGTCTGTCTCCATTCGCCAGTCAACTAGTGTCCGATGTCATCAAGGCACAAAGAAGAAAAGAGAGCGAATCTCGTGCACAGCCGACACAAGTGAGCGTGAATACTGTATCGAAGATCGTGGAGAGGAATGCGTTGGTTGTGACACTTTCGTTTTATGGTCTTTTGAGAGCTGGAGAGGCTTCGATGTTGAAGTGGTCGGACGTCCATCAGTCAGGAAATATGCTGAAGTTGAAGATAAGGAGGGCCAAAAACGATCAATTAGCTAGAGGAAGAGAGACGTTCTGTGATTGGCCGGAGGGATCTAAAAGAGATTGTCTGCTTAAAAGATTCCGAGCACGTGCATCGATGAGACCCGGATTGGATTTTGTCTTCCAAAATATCCTAACGGAACCAAGCTGACGCCGTCAGCGATTTCAGGAATTGCCAAGGATACGCTAGCGGCTGCTGGAGTATCCGCGACACACCATTCACTCAGACGAGGACGTGCCAACCATCTTCAGCAGTCTGGAGTGGATTTCCAAGCTATTAAGGAGACTGGTCGGTGGAGGTCAGACGCCGGACTGCGATGTTATTTGAGCGATTCTCCGAGAGCTCAAGGATTCACAGTGACGGAGTTGGGGGATGAAGTTGGAGGATGAAAATGGGAGATTCCGATGACGATGGACCACCAGTTTTGCAGAAGGAAGTATAATAATAATATGTTCGTTCGTTGCATTCTTTTTCCTTCCCCCCTACCTTCTTTCTGCCCCCTTCTCAATATTCAAAATTGTTGCTTAATTGCTATCTTAGCTAATTTGTTTGTTTTAGGTCATTATCTTAAAATCCTGTATAATCAAGATAGTCAAATCTCAGCGTATATCTTTAGTTCATTAATTCAATTGTGACTAGTTTTTAATTGTTGTGTTCTACTTACCCCCAGTACCAATACTTACCAATACGAGTATACTGTACAATCACGTGTATTATCATTACGAGTTTGTAACTTTCAAGCTTAAGCTTCAGCTTACACCTCTAAAAATGGCAAAAATAAATACTCAAATATAGCAAGTCTGTGTTCTACTAATCCTTTTTTGCTCAGGGGGAGCAAGGAAAACAGATTCCCTCGAAACGTTAGGCGAGAGGGAATCAGTTCTTGCTTTCTCTGGAATACAGGGAAAGCGAGGGAGTCTGGGGCCTGGGGCCTATCCCCCCCCCCCACAGGCTCACCACCTAAGTGTCGGAACATGGTTGAACATTTTTAGTCATTTTCTCTAAAGTCTTTTCGTTTTGGCCAAATCGTAAACATTGAAAATTTTCAGCAAAAGAAAGCATGATGAAACTGTAAAATTCAGAGTCCCGGACAGCATTTTTGAAAAAAAACTTGTTGAAAACTTTCTGTTTCATTTAGGTTTTTTTATTCGCAATTGAACAATTACGTTAAATAACTATTTGTAGCAATTATTTTGGTTACTGTCAAAGATACCGAAATGTGTCACCTGATAAAATACTTCTGAAATTTGAATAAACACTCAAACGACTAATTGAAAGAAATCATTTGAAAAATTTCTGAAGATTTTGAAACTGTGATTTTATTTTGACGAAGTTTGTACTATACCCGATTTCCATATTGTGAAAACGCGTCATTGTGCTTTGAACAAAAAACCATTTTCCGCCTATCCCGTTTTTTGTTTTTTCTAAAAAGAAACAATTTCCTCACGGAATATTCTATTTTTTCTGGCGGAAGTCTCCCGGAAAAAAAAACGACCAGAAAGTCACAATGTTTTCGGTTTTATAAAAAGATATTTCAAAAAAATGGCTTCAAACTCTGGCTCGTTGAGCATGTTCCTGCTTCTTATGACTCTGATGATTACGGTATCCAATTATTTTGGAACCAATAAAATAGGTATGTTTTTAGAATATTTAATTTGGAAACTGATTGTGATAGAAGATATTCTGATTTTGAAGAAACAGGAAAAATTGATTTTGAAAATAGGATTTTTGAGATTCACCGAAAGTTCAATCACCTACACTGATCATTTCTTCCAAAATTCCAAAATTTATTACCTTTTTGAAACAGTAATTTTCAGACCTCCAACTTTCTGAAACCCAGAAGGATCTCAAGAAACTAACAAACACTGATTCTAATTTCAACTACTACTCGATTCAAAGTCAAAAAGACCTTCTGGAGCAAGTGAAACGTGGAATCAATCAAGAATTCTATCAACGAGTCATGCCAGAAGTCATTTGTAAGGATAAAGTGAGAATAGGAGAGAAGTCCGATGGCGGGAAATATGTTTGTAAGCCAGAGGCAGTGAATCAAGACGATTGCACGTAAGTTAGGAAGAGGTACAGTAATCCAGAAATCACTTTCTTAAAGTATAACCTCGTAGCTTTGTCTTTAACGGTGTATTTTCAGGTGAAAATATCATACTTCACGCTCTCCCCAGTGAAAAATATGAGCTGCAAGCCTTTTTCTCAGCGGTTTTAGCAAAATTCTCTTATTTTTCGCCAATTTTTTTCAATTTTTCGTTCATAGGAATTGTTAAACCGGCTAAGCAACCGCGCTCCACTGAGAAAAAGGCATGCAGTTCATATTGGGAGCTGGGGAGAGCGTGTACTTAGAAAAATATAGTGAATTTGGCCAGAAAAGTCTGAAAATTCTTCAAAACAATAGAGCTTCAATTCTGTAGTTGACAACTTTTTTGTACAAATTCATCTCAATGATATAAACCGCATCAAACCATAACTTACAGAAACAGCGAACATTTCATTCGTATGAATTTGTGTAAAAAAGTTGTCAACTACAAAATTGAAGCTCTATTTTTGTTGTGTAAACTCTGCAATTTTCAGACAAATCTAAAATTTCTGAACTACTTTCGTACAACTTTAAAGTTAAAATTATTTTCACTTTAAAAAGTTAAAAAAATATTTTTTCTGTTTCAAATTTATCATTAAAGAACAGCGACACCTTGATAATGCCAATGGAGAACTAGAAAATTCAAGGAGCTATTCGCAAAAAAAAAACAAAAAACTAAAGGTGTCGATCTATTTGTACATAAAGAGAGGCTTCTTTTTACGACCGCCCATCATCTAATATTTCATTTGGTGTTGTATAAATAGGAGGAGGAGGAGGCGCGAAAATCGGAGAAATCCATCACTCTCCAAAAATCGATGTTCTAGAAAATCACATCTTGAAACAGCAATTTTTTCATCTGCTTGAAAATTTATTATTTCCATGAACTATGCAAAAAACTAGTCCAAACGAAAAGTTTTTTGAGCAAATGTTTCAAGCTGTGGGAATGATCCATGTTGCAAAAGTTTTGCATAAAATTAAAAAACGAAACAGTATATTTTTTTCCAGAATCATGTCACTGGGACTAAACAATCAAATTGAGTTCGATGAGCACATTTCAAAGGTCACCGGTGGAAAATGCACAATTCTAGGAGCCGATATTGTTAGTTTCAAGAGCTACCTAATTTTCTTAAATCTCATTTTACAGGCCGAACAAAGTAATTCAACCAAATCCAAATACGCTGCTATCAATGGTCTACTGTTTGTTGGAAAGATTCCAGAGACTCTTGGCCTTCTAGACATTCTAAAAAAGACAGGAAAATCAAAAGTGGATTTTCTAAAAGCCGATATCGAAGGTGGAGAGCACGCTGGGTTGGAGCCATTGATCAAGGAGCATTCGGTTTGTCAGGTGAGAATTAAATGCCTAGCGAATATTTCTGAATGACCATTATTAGGATATCAAAGTGTTGAAACAGAAGTTTTAATTTGGAATTTTAATCATCGAATAGCCTTCACTATATATACCAAGATTTTGAAAATGTAACTTTTTAGATTTTCATCGAAATCCACGGATCGCCATCTCTCCATCTGGAAATGCACCAAAAAATGGCTAAATACAACTTCCGAATTTTCAGTGTTGACCCAAATTTCCAATGTCCTACATGCTGTGAATACAGTTTGATCAATGAAAATTGTATGAAACAGTATGGAGCTGTTCCACTCGGCATCACAATTCCCAAATGAAATTTATAATAATTATCTTCTCGAGAATTACTAGTTACTTTTTGTTATACGATTTTATAGTTAGTGATAAAGATTAATTACATTTTTATGTTTATCGTTTTTTTGTCTGCCCAAATTATTTGAGATCGTTCATTAGTACAAAATAAAAATATGTGAATATCAATTGAACTTGAAACACGTAATTTTTGCAATTGAATGTAAAATTGAAATTTTTTGAATTCTGAAATACAAATTCAACACAGTAATAACACAAAACTGCTCATTGTGAGCTTTCGGAACAGTAATTTTTCCAATTGGACAATCAAATTTGAATATTTGGGATCAAAATTTGGAACCAATGTCTCGATTATACGTTTCATTAAGTTTTAAGAAATTTTTACTAGAAAAATGTGATTTCTCTCTCTCTCTCTCTCTCTCTCTCTCCATTCGCGTATCATTTGAGTTCATAAGAAAAAAGGAAAATCTGAAATTTTGAACTGACAGTTTGAGCAAGGAATAGGAAATGTTTCATTGTGGCATTGACAGAATATAATCAAAATGCTCTAACAGAAAGTATTTCATGGGATTTTTCCAAAATTTTGGAATAACTAGAGTCTATTTATGAACACTTTGTGACTGATTAGATTTTGAAACTTTGAAAAAATCATACTTGTAACGGGCCGGACCGGGCTTTTTCCCGAATTTCGGAGGCCCGGCCCGGCGGGCCTGTCATTCCACAAGTTTTGATAATTTCAGAAAACACATAAGGGGGGACCCTTACGTGATTTTTTTCGAGCAAAAATTTTTTCTCGAGTTTTTTAAAAGATTTTTTGATCAAACAGACAAACAATCCAAAAAAACAAAAAAAATGGAGAGAATTGTATTGAGAGCTCAAAATTTGGCTCAAAAGGACAAAATTTTTGCTACTGGGCCTTCCGGGCCGGGATCGGGCCTTGAAAATTTCCTCAGGCCCGGGCTTTGGCGGGCCGGCCAGGAATTTTACAAGTACACGGTCTCCCACAGAATAGTTCCGAACTGCAAATTAATTGTTGGTCTACAGAAAGAAAGTTTGGCGCGATCACAATTGCAGGTCTAAAGCCACATTTTCAGGATTTTTTATCTGATTTTGTGGAGATTCAAGATGGTTCAAATGATTCTTGAAAAATTAGTTAGTGGCTATAGAATCCTGTATGGCCATTTTCCGGAAGAAAATGTTCCAAAAATGGCCAATTTTCCAGATTTTTTACAGAAAAAATGTATCTCCTCTTTCAGTTTTAGACATTTATAGAAGATTCATAGCTCAAAAAAACCGCAATAATTTATTCTTCATTTTGTAAGAATGAATTTTGATGAATTCACCACATGGAGTTC
>NC_013487.2:2470006-2511842 GCF_000004555.2 Caenorhabditis briggsae | reverse complement strand
TCTATACAAAATGAAGAATAAATTATTGAGGTTCTTTTGAGCTATGAATCTTTTAGAAATGTCTGAAACTGAAAGAGGAGATACATTTTTTCTATAAAAAATCTGGAAGTTGGCCATTTTTGGAACATTTTCTTCCGGAAAAGGGCCATACAGAATTCTATAGCCACTAACTAATTTTTTAAGAATCATTTGAACTATCTTGAATCTCCACAAAATCAGGTAAAAAATCCTGAAAATGTGGCTTTAGACCTGCAATTGTGATCGCGCCAAACTTTTTGTCTGTAGATCAAAACTTAATTTGCAGTTCGGAAATGTTTCGTGGGAGACCGTGAAGTATGGAAAAAATAGTGAGTTTTTAAGAGAGTCAAGATATTCAAAATTCAGCTACAACAGGAGGATCAGCATTAAATGAAGTATCTCATACTCCGGAAATTTACTAAAATTTTGAAACCGCATTTTTTGAATTCCTACAAGTAAGCTTTCCATCTCGGGCGAATTTCAATCTTACCTACAAGTGAAATTGGATTTTTTTTGTTAAAAATCGAATATGCACAAATTTTGGTCATCAGTTGCTAACTAATCCACATCTAAAAATCACAATACTGAAACAGTGAAATATGAGAAAAGTAATGGTTTTCTGATTGTGAGTGTGTGCATTTTTGCGTAACGGTGCTAACACTTTTTGCTTGCCCTACCATACACCGGTTGACGGCGACCGCATAGCTCAGTTGGTAGCGGACCCGAAGCCCCAAAATTTGTACGCAACTTCGATTTCTCAGAGGGTTTAACAGAAAGCTAATTGTTTTTCATGTTTCCTTACATTTTTTCCAGTAATTCAAGCCCGTTTTCTTTTTTCAACTGTTTAAAAATGTTGACTTCGTCCGGAATTTCTGGTGGTTTTGACCAGAAAATACTTCATTTATTTTTTTAAGAAAACAATTAATTAAAAAAACTCAAATACTCCCAAAAATATTCCTGTTATTTTTTTCGGGTTTCTATGTGAAAGATCTATCATTAAATTAAGTGCAAATAATTCAAATTCTTCAAAACCATATAAAACAGCAAATTATTTTTAGGTGTGATAATGACATTTTCATTCAAAAACGGTGATCAATCTTTTCTCGGCTTCAAAATTCTGATTTATTACCAAACGTTTTTACGTTTTTGCTAACCAGTCTACAAATGAATCTTCAAAGAATAATTTTCAATCTGAAATCCGCACATAGTTTCGAGATCCTAGGATTCCCCTAGACTCTTGTAATCTGTAATCTTTATTTCTTCTCTATCTCTCTCTCTCTCTCAACTCGTGTTGTCAAATTTGAATTGCTAATCAAACACATATGTAGGCCACGCCCCATTATCATCAACAAGTCTATCACCCCAGTCTATCAATTCATTATCAGTATCTGTCTCCCTTCATCATGAATCCCAGCCAATCCTCATTGAGTCTCTTCCTACTTCTTCTGATTCTGATGATAACGGTGTCGAATTATTTGACAGCTAATCGAACAGGTAAGACAAACTGACTGAGTTCTATCTACCAATTAGAAGCAAGAAACGATTATGCGGCTTGTGAAACAGTAATTTTCAGACCGCCAACTCCTTCAAGCTCGTCATGAGATCCAGGAAGTCAGCAATGGTCGAGTGCAACAAGCCAATTATCGTATGGAGCAGGGTCCACGGGAGCCTGAAAACCCAGAAAACCAAGAAGAACCATCCCACATCAATCCACTGAAGTACTACTCGGCTCAAGCACAGAGGGATCTTTTGGAGGCGGCCGGACGAGAAATCAGTCAGGAATTTTATCAAAAAGTGTTGCCAGAGGCTGTTTGTATTGATAAAATGAGAGTTGGAGAGAATTTGGAGGGTGGGAAATACGTTTGTAAGCCGGAGGCAGTGAATCAACAGGATTGCACGTGAGTTAAAGTGGGAAAGGGTACTGTAGTTGAACTTCCATTTTACGCTTGATTATCTTTTCTTAGAAGAGATATCAACAATTTCTCTACTGATGAAATTCTACTGATGATATGATAAACATTTTATCACTTGTCAGATTTTTGACGTTTTATGTAGGAACCGAGATAAGTGAGCTCAAATTGGAAGATTTGGTATCTACGCGTCACCAAATTTCTGGAACCTTTGAGTTTTAAGGGATCAATTTGAAACGGAAATTTCTGGAAATCGTTTAGTGATCTTAATCTGTTTGTCTTGCCATTTTTGATATTTTGAGTTTTGATAAAATTTTTAATTCTTCGGATTTTGAGATTTCTGAAATGTTAAGAACTATATGAAAATTGCTCAAGCATTAATTTTGATTCTAAAATCGAGAAACCGAAACAGTATTTTTTTTTCAGAATCATGTCTCTCGGACTTAACAATCAAATTGTGTTTGACGAGCACATGTCAAAGGTCACTGGAGAAAAATGCACCATTCTGGAAGCGGATTCGGTTAGTGTCAAGTTTCATTTTCTTCTCAAATACCTTCAAATCTTGCAGACCGAACAATCCGCTGAGACCAAATCCAAATACGCTGCGATCAATGGTCAACTGTTCGTTGGAAAGATGCCTGACACTCTTGGCCTTCCAGACATACTCAAAAAATCGGGAAAATCGAAAGTGGATTTTCTAAAAATCGATATCGAAGGAGGAGAGCACGCTGGGTTGGAGCCATTGATCAAGGAGCATTCGGTTTGTCAGGTAAGCCACTATTAGGATATCAACGTTTTGGAAAAGAAGATTTTTTTCGGATTCCGTTCTATGAGAATCATATTTTTAAGCCAGAAATAATGGTACGACTAGAAGATCGAATTAGTCTAGCCGGCCTTTACTGTACCCAGACATTGAAACTGTAACTTTAGATCTTCATCGAAATCCATGGCTCACCACTGTCTCACTTCGAAGTGCTCCAAAAGATGGCCAAATACAATTTCCGTGTGTTCAACGTGGACCCGAGCTACAAATGTGTCACATGCTGTGAATACAGTCTTATCAATGAGAATTGTATGGAACAGTATGGAGTTGTCCCACTTGGAACCACGATTCCAAAGCCAGATATGTAGAGGAGTGAAGGATAATTCTAGGATTCCATGGGATTTCATTAATTGGGTGTTTTCAATGAATAAATGTAGTTTTTTAAAGGAAAAACAGTGAGAAACAATTCTAAAGATTCCAAAATCTTGTCTCGCACTTTGAGGTTAATTATCTCGGTTCCTATAAAAGATATTAAAAATTTGTGAACTAATAAAATGTTGGTGATATTATGACAAACATTTTATCAATTGACAGGTCTTGATATTTCTTACAGAAATTTAGATAATTGAGCGTAACTCAGGGTTGACAAAACCAAGCTATCTTTTCAATTTCCGGAAAAAATATAGGTTCCTTAAAGCAGAAAAATTTAAATATATGTAGTTTGGTCAAAAAATTAGTGTTATTGTTTGGCTGGAAACTGAACACAACTGAAGACAAAAAGCTTCCATTAAAAAACACGAAACTTTGTAAATATGAAGGCACAAGCAATTGAGTTTTAATTGAATTTCTTGTTCGATCACTTACTTATTGTATTGGGAATTTTAACGAGGAAGTTGGAACAGGAAAAAAAAAACATTTTTAGAACCTTTGAGAGGACCCCTGAAACCGAATAGAAACTGTCAACTTTAACTCAGTATATCTTGGTCCTTGTATACGATATCAGAAAACTATCAACTGATGAAATGTTTATCATAATATCGCCAACATTTTGTCACTATATCACTTTAAATAATTGAGCTTAAACTACAAGTTAAAGGTGGGGGGACAGGAGATTTTTCGTAGTTTTTTTGTAGCTAGAGTATGCATTCCACCGTCACGGTGTACAACGATTAATGTCACTCTGCGTACTGCTGTCGTCCTCGCCTTTATGTATGCAATCGGGCGTGCGCTTTCTCTTTGCCCGCGTAGCTCAGTCGGTAGCGGCGCCGCACCCTCAATCATCGCCCTCACAAGTTCAACTCCTCGAGGGGCATCTTTGAACGAAATTTCGAGAACATTATTTTTTTCATGTCCTCCCACATTTAAGGATGACACATGGCTACGACACTCCGCCATCCCGCATTGCGCACTTTTACCAAAAAGATATTGAACCTAATCGGCTCAAATTTAGATACCTAACTGACGACTCGTATGCAATTGAACTGCTCCCCAAATTCTTCTTCGTAATTTCACCACAATGTGAGACGGTTAAAAAAATAGTTTGGCCACATTTTGACCCATTGCCATGTGTTTACATAATTGTTTCAATTCCGATCATTCAAAAATTAAATCAACATGAACGTTAAGACAAAGTGTAAATAGTATACAAGAAAAAACTTAGGTTAGAAACTTTTTTTGTTTTTAAAATAACGGTTTCAAAGTTTTGATATTTCTTGAGAAAGCTTTTTTACATGATTGTTTGGTTTTTTTAGAAATTGTTATTTTTTTATTGCAGGCACTCACGTTGACCTAATTTATATCGATTCCTGTAGAAGATATCAAAAAGTAATTTTTTAATAAAATGTAACTGGTAATATGATAAACATTTTATCAGTTGACAACTTTTTGATATCTTTTACAGAAATCGAGATAATTGAGGTCAATGAAGTGAACTAATTTTCTATATTTTTCCCGAGTACCGAGATAAATTGCATGTTTTACAGTACTCTATTTATCTTTGACGACACTAGAAAAGAATCCACAATTTAAACCAATTTATTTCGTTAGAACAGCTCCATTAGCCAACATATTTCCGAATATATTACCCAATGAGTATGGTGGAGTGTCCACGTTTGCATTCCGACAATAAGTCTTTGCCTGCTTGTTCAGAGCTAGCATCTCTTGCTGAGCAGACTTGTCCATATCTGTCACTATTTTATGGACCATTAGGTATCTCTGCCGTTTTGGAATGTAGTAGAAACTGGGCTCCTTGGTTAGCTTCACGATTTCGGTGTAGGCGTTGCGGACCTGCAATAATTGGAATAAGTGATCAGACATTCATGCAGAACCTATTAAAAAATTAAAAAATCTGAGCATTTACAAGTTTACAATCTAACTGAAACAGTAATACTACAGTGAGAATTCCAAAAACTCACTGAAACTGAGGAGTCTTCCAACAGCCCTTTGACGTATTCCTGTGCCATGGTGATGTTGGAAATCGCCACGTTTGTGAAGGACTGAAATAGAGACAGAATACAAGAAAGTCCTGATCAGCAGAATTAAGAAAAAAAGGGAACATGTTGAAACCGAAAAATTATTTTTACAGTACTAATCGGGAACCTTCTATCATTAACTTTGACTTGATTCATCTCTGTTCGTCTGAAAGGTATCAAAAACTCTGAAATTGACTCTTTCCCATTCAAAACAATATATTTTTCAATTGTATTTCTCAACTGTTTTGGTACCGTAGCCTGGTCAAATGGTACAGTAGTCTGACTTGTGAGAGTAGTTGAATGTCTTGCTGATTTTTGCTTCCCATGTTGCAAAAGGTGTGCCAAATAAGTGCAAAAAAAATGGACCGAGAACGGATCAAAAACGGCTCAAAAATAAAACAAAAACTGACCAAAAATAGGTAAAAAAAATTTAGACACTCACATTATCAATGGTATCCATAAGACTCGTCGCTCGGCTAACATAGAAATCCGTCATTGTAGCCTGCACGATGTCTTCCTGCTTTCGACGATGTCCGAGGTCCTGTAACAAACGGTTGCCAAAACATTATCAATGATAACGAAAACGTTTTTTTTTGACAGAATATTGAAACAGTAACCCACCTCCAACATATGCAGCAACTGTTGGTACCCGGGACTATTCTGATCAATCTTCTGACTGATTGTGAAATCTCTTGGCGTTGATTTGGTCCAATGAACTGGTGGAATACTCTCCATTGGCATCTCACTAGACCCACCATCTGTGAAATCTGTGAAATCTGTACCTCCGGAAGAATAGTAGCCATCGGTGACACCCTCTTCAGATTGATTACTTCCTGGTTTCGGTTTGGTCACTGGTTTTGGCATATAGGGTTCTTTGGTAGGACCTTCGGGAACTCCAGTTTCCAGATTGTCAATGTCAAATGGGGTAGTTGGTCCTGTTGGTCCCTCCTCTGGTTCTTGCTCCGCCTCATGAGTCTGAAACTCGGCAGGATCCTTTGGTGGCATCGTGGATTCTTCTGGAATCCCAGTAATCAGATCGTCGATGACTGGGGGTAGGGGTTCGGCGGTTTGAGGATTTTCGGGTTTTCCAGAGCCCTCAAAATCAGGTCCAGGGTCATCAGACCCTCCATACTCAAATCCTGACCCCTTATTTGGGTGGGGTGGAATCATTGGTCCCCCGGATGCTTCTCCTTCTCTTGGTTCCTCAGCAATAGTGGAGATGTTATGGGGTGGAGCCCCGGAGCCTTCAATAGCGATGTCATCTGGGTAGAAGGCGTCTCCAGAGCCATCTGAAAATATTACTGCTACAGTTTTTGTTTCAAATCGAGGATCCTTAAAAACTTAGTTTTTTGTTCTTCTCAGTATTTCAGAATCCCAGAATCTCAGAATCTCAGAATCTCAGAATCTCAGAATCTCAGAATCTCAAAATCTCAGAATCAGAATTTTTGAGTTGAAAATCTGAAATTCGGGGAATTTTACTGTTTCAAATTTGGCATATTTCCAGTCAAAATTATTTTTGTCAATTTAGGATAAGAACCTAAAGATCAAGATCAACTGATACTAAAATCCTCACCATCCATGGATCCCTGAATTTCAGCCATCAAAAATAATAGCAATAAAAATTTTATGGACCTCATTTTTGTCCAAAAAATGAGCTTCGGGCCAGAAACTAAAAAAATTTTGGAAAACCACAAAATTTTATGTCATATAAAAAAATCGATGGGATTATTGGGGATAATCAGGTTTTTTTAGTCGAGGGACAATTTTAAATACCCCTCTACCGACATGTCAATCGGTAACAAAATGGTTTTCAGTTTTTTTTTGTTAGAAAATTTTTTCGGTTTCGAAATTTTTGTAATTTTGGAGATAAAGGTGGAATTTTAATTCTTTTACGAAAAAGTAATTACGAAAAAGCGCGGCAAAAACGTAATATTTCAGAGTTTCGCCTCGTTCGAGCTACTTTCGCAATTAAGTCCGGTTTTTCGATGAAAGACAGATTCTAGAGATGCTAGCGATCATTTTCATACCAAGAAACGTAAATTTTGTCCAGAAAATCCCACATAATTCACAGAAATAAGCTTCGTTTACTACCGTAGTGTTTTTGGGGCATGGCCTCGAAAATTGACCGGGAAGCCGCCCGCGAAATTTTCCAGGTCCCACTTTTTTTAATTCGACAATAGACAGAAAAATGAATATCAGCTGATCAACAATTTCCATCGAGTACATTTTTTGTCTAGATTTTTAGAATTCAGTATATTTAGCTAAATTTTATGGTTCTGTTGCTTTGAAATTCCAGTTTTCGAGTTTTTTATGTCCGAAAGTTTGAAGCCTACCATTGAGATTATTAGTATTAATTGTCGAGAAATGAAGTTTTTGAAACAGTTTCATATTTTGAAAGAATTAGTCGTTGATCCGTCAATCAACCATCAGAAAAAATATTGTCAAAAATTATTTTTTCTGTAGTTATTGAAGCAGAAAATTCTTCTGCAATACTCAAGAAATTTGTTAATTTTCGGGAAAACTATTTAAAAAAATGCAAAACTAAAAGAAATTGGTATTTCCTAAACTCCAATTTTCAGCTGAAGGGGCGTAGCTTAAAAAATGGGCGGAGTCCAGAAAATTTAACCGATTCTTGTTTAGCATATGTAATCGAAACACTAGGTGTATAAAATTACAGGTGGTAAAGGCCACTTTGGAAGGTGATAACAAAAAGTGGGCGGAGCCTAAATCCTGAATCTTATTAAAAAGTTTCACGTTGGCCACATCGACTATTCAAAATCTAATAGTAACTGAAAAAGTTGGCCCCGCCCACTTTCATTAAATTGACTCAAATTTTTATCTGTTTCACACAGTTTTAGATTTAGATTTATTTATTTTCAGAGCGGTGAAACGGTACATAAAAAAAGGTTTTCAAGTTTTGAATTTTTTAGAATTTTCGTTCGCTGAATTTTTAAATGACTAAAGTTTTTTTTTTCTGTTTCACACAGTTTTTAAGATTGGAAGTTTATTTTTTTTTGTTAAACCATGCCTACATGTAATCTACCCGATCATATGCTAGACATGACACCTGTACATTCATAAATCCATTCATAAACCCGATAAAAATGAAAACAAAGCGATTACTAACCGATCGTATTCCAAAGTGCATGTTATAAAAAAATCCCATGAAAAACTAGTCCGACTACCACCACCACCCCTTTTCTTTTTTTTTCCGTCCGACCACAAATTATCCAGTTATCCTCACTCTTATAGTCAGTTTTGCAGTTTGTATCATGATGAAATTCATCCATTTTGTTTTCCTACTCTCGATTTCGTTCCACGCCATCGCTCGAGCAACCGAGTCGTCGGAATCTGAATCTCGGGATTTGTCGATATCGTCGTCGTCGGAAGAGTTGAAGTATAATGAGAATGTGGAGGAGTTGATGAAGGTTGATGGAGGGGTAAGTGGAAATTGGAAATCTGGGAAAATACACTAATAAAGTTAGTAAGATTTTGACATTAAAATTGAAGTCGCGAATCAGAAATAGTGTGAAACCTGTATCATAAGGTCCCCAAACTTTGACCTTATTTCATAGTTGCAACGGGCCGGCCCGGCCCGCTTCTCACAGTGAGAAAATTTCCAATGAAAAAAAAGGTGGGTCTTTTTTTAGTTAAAGGTGGGGGGACAGGAGATTTTTCGTAGTTTTTTTGTAGCTAGAGTATGCATTCTACCGTCACGGTGTACAACGCTTAATGCCACTCTGCGTACAGCCGGCGTCCTCGCCTTTATGTATGCAATCGGGCGCCGGCTGCCTTTTTGTCCGCGTGGCTCAGTCGGTAGCGGCGCCGCACTCTCAATCCTCGCCCATGCTAGCTCAACTCCTCGAGGGGCATATTCAGACGGAATTTCGAGAACATTATTTTTTGTCTTGTCTCCCCACCTTTAAAGAAGAAAAATTTACATTTTCGAACAAAATTAACAGAGTGGAACGTAAGAGTGGAACGTAAATTCTTGACGGGCCGGCTCGTTATTTGGCAACTACGCCTTATTTATCTCGGTTCCTGTAAAAGATATCGAAAAGTGGTCAACTGACAAAATAATAAAAATTTTATCATAAACTTTTTGTTAGCTGTCCATATTTTGATACCATGTTACAGGAAACAAGATATTTTGCGTCAAAGTTAACAGATTCTTTAATTGTGTTTTTTTTGCTACAAATGAAATATGATTACAACTATAGATGACATTAAATTAATGATAGAATTAATGATAGCGGGATTTGAACATGATTAGGTAGAAGTAGAACTGCTAAAACAGGGGCCACTAACTTTGACCCACTTTATTTTGAAAAAGGTATGTACAATTGGTTAACTGAAGAAAAGATTTGTGGTTTTTTTAAATAAGTTTTTTGTTGGTTGACCATTTTTTGATATCTCTGACAGGTACCCAGATAAATTGATTCAAAGTTGACAGCTTCCTTTAAAACGGGCTTGGTCACGAATCAGTCATAACTATAACTATAACTAGGAATGGAACTATGACTATGTCTCTTTTAGCGAAATTTTAATTTTTGGATAGTTAAAGCTTTTAACTATCCAAAAATTAAAAGTTAAGATGGTGGTTATACAATATTTTTGGAAATCAAGATTTTGAAACAGGAAATTTATGGAGAGTAATAGTAAGATTGCAGTACATTTAAGGTACTTAGACTGGGATTTTTTGGACCACGGAGCCTACTGACAACCCGGCTTATTACGACAAGAATATAAATAAAGTTGAACCTTTTTTTTCGGTTTCAATCAGTTCAAAAATTCAAGTGGCTTTTTTTGAGACTCGATCATTTTTCGTCATGAGAAGACAAAGGCATTTCAGAACTCGACAGCGGAAGAAGTGAAAGATACGGAAACTGCTGAAAAAGCAAAGTCTTCTGAAAAAGCTGACGGGCCAGCTGCCGAGACTGATTTGAAAAAGTTCGACAAGGGATTGGAATCGGACAAGAAGGAATACATTCAGAAGAGAGCGAAAGTTGACTCATCGGAGGAATTGATGAAGGGAAATTCGACGGAAAGTGTGAGTTATGGGGAACTTGAAATCTACAGTAATTTGATTACAGAATGCTGAAAGTATATAACAATGATTTGACTTGGACTGTGAAAAAATGATGAGTGCGAAACAGATAAAGTTTCGAAGCTTATACTGAAGTTTTGAGCTCCCCTATATCGGGTCCAACGCAAATTATCAAAATCTGTCAACTGATAAAATGTTTATAATAATATCACCAGCATTTTATCAGTAAAAACATTTTTGATATCTCTTCCAGGAATTGAGATAATTGAGCTCAAATATAGAACTTTATATTAGTACATTCACGGTAGATTCCTTACGGTTTCACTACTTTGATTTCTTACTTAATTAGCAATTTTTTATAATGTGTAATCGATTCCTTTTCAGCTAACCTCGGATGATATGGAGATGATGGAGCAGTTCAACAAGACAATGGAGGCTGATGATGAGATGCTCAAGAGCAACGAGACAGTTCTTGGAATTGATACTTTTGGAGCACAAGGAATTTGAACATGCTTTTTTTTTGAAAAATGTGTTGGTTTATCAATTAAATTAAATATTACTTTGATGATCAGCGAATATAAATGTTAGTGATGTTAACATGAAGTTGAAACTGTAATTATTTTTCAAAAAAAAAGTTCATGATATGTATTATTCGAAGTCGAACGCTCAATTAGTCCAGTTTTGATATTTGTGATTAGAAACAAACTGTATTTCTCACTGTTTTGAGAATCTCACTTTCTTGTGAACTTTGAATGGTTTCAGTTATTTGACGGTCAAATCTCAACTCAAGTGAAAGTACGACATTCTATGTAATATACGGATAGTATGGAACACTAAACTTTTGAAAAAATCAATTTCGATCTGAACGATGCTAATTTTTGAACTAGAATTTCTATAAAATTGATTCAGGACACATCTGAAAATAAAATGAGAACTATGCGTGTGAAGTAATATTGTTTACCAGCCTGCTGGCTTCTGCTCCTTCGGCGCAATTCATAATTTTTTACTGGTTCCTCAATCCACCCCTCTATTCGACTTCTCTTTGTCACACAGTAGAACATCTACGCCTTCCCTCCCTTCTATCTCTGTGGCCCTCATGGCGCAGCTGTGTGCGTGCACAGCCGTTGTGCGACAGGCGGCTGGTTCGGTTTTGGTGGCGGCCAACCTTTCATTTAAAAACCCAAAACCGGACAGACTGACACCGGGACCAACAGACGCGTCTAGCGTTTTATATATAAGGATGATATCTCTGTAAACGATTTCCCTATTTTTCGAAACATGAAGAAAATTTTGAATTGAAATTTCAAATTTAAACATAGCATGGAGACGTTAGTTTTTTCTTCATCCGTTTTTTGTGAGCCCATTGTTGCCTATACAATAACGACGGATCTTGAACTTTGAAATTTTAACTTGTCTCTGAAACACTAATGAAAAATAATCTGATACTATTACTGTGTGTGGTTAATAAAACTTGAAATCTGCTCAATGATACAGTAACAAATTTGTTAAAGCGGTTTATAATATTTTTGGAAAATTCGATTTTCAAAATTTTAACACTGGAATGAACTGATTATTGTTTCAAAAACTTGTTACAGTTTTGACTGATGAATCCGAAACATTTTTAGTTTCAAAATCTTGACACTACAATAGTAATGACCTGAATCAAATTTTCACATAATTATTAAAAACGCAAATAAAAGGCGAACCAGCAAAGTGAATATTCTACATCGGTAAAAAACGAAATTTTGAAACGGAACATTTAGGGAAAGTTAGAAGTTTCTGGATTTCCTGTAGTTACGAAACATTGATATTTTAAAAATCTTCACACAAAACTGGTCATTACCATAATCAATCAATTGAAAGCACGAAGTCAGACCAGCAAATTGAATATTCCTAATTTTCAAAAATCGAAATTTCGAAACAGAATATTCATGAACTCCGCGTTTTTATGCTTACTGTACTTCCAATATAGTTAATCTACGACTGCAATTTTTGGATCACCGAGCTTAGGGACGGCCTGGCTGGTATAAATTTGGTAAGCTTCTGACAGTCATCTAGATTAAAAAAAATTATGTTTCAACGCGTTCAAAAATTCAAGTCGCTTTTTTGTGACTCAATCTTTTACAGTGATAAGAACCAAAAAAAATTCCAGAACTCAACAGCGGAAGAAGTCAAAGACATGGAAACTGCTGAAAAAGTATAGTAAAAAGTTTAGTAAAAAGAGTTTAGTAAAAAAAAAAAAAAAGTGTAGTAAAAAGTTCGACAAGGGATTGGAATCGGATAAGAAGGAATACATTCAGAAGAGAGCGAAAGTTGACTCATCGGAGAAGCTGATGAAGGGAAATTCGACGGAAAATGTGAGTTGTCAAAATAAACGAAAAATTGTAGATCAAATAATTGTGTCCATTTGTGATAAAAGTGGAACAGTAATTTTATTGCTATTTTATGAACCATGATCAGTTACCAAATTTTGAGCAATCACATAACTTGCCTAATAACAATAATTCCATTTTGATTCTGAAAATATGATGAACGGGAAACATTGAGCTCAATTATCTCGTGTCCCATGCAAGGTATCAAACATCGGTCAACTGATAAAATGATTGTCATAATATCACTAACATTTTATCCGTTGACAGAGATTTGATATCTTTGATACCGGGAGTTTGATATCGGAATTGATATATGAGCTCAACTTGGAACGTTCTTTTAACAAAAAATCCTAACTGTTTCATTATTTTGATTCCCTAGGAATTTTGATAACACAACAATCAGCTGATGTATTTTTCAGCTAACCTCGGACGATATGGAGATGATGGAGCAGTTCAATTTGAGCATGATTTTCAAAAAATGTGTTGGTGTGTTCAATTTACATAAAATATTACTCTTTTCATTTGAATGAATTTGTGGTTTTTAATTATTATTTTTAATTTTAAAAGGAACAAAATGGTAACCAATAGAAGCTCATTGACAAGTTGAGCTCACTGGTTTTGAGCTACGCTGTCGAAAACATGGATTCAGAGTTCTGGCGAAAAATTTGAACTTAATTGGTTGAAGTTGAGACTATGAGTCAAAAATTGGGATCCATTGACGACTGATCAGAAAATACAAAATTTAGTGATGTTAACATGAAATCGAAACTGTATTTTTTCTTCAACGAAACTTTTTTGGTTACGGATTTGACATGAAAAAAAATTAGCAGTGAATTCGGTGCGAATAAATAATTGAAAAAAATCTCGACTAATGCATAAAAAAGAGAAAACGTCTGGAAATTGTATTAAAAGAAACTAAGCGTTATGCAACTAGGATGTTTCGGAAAATACGGTTTTTTTTTCATGGCAACAATTAGAGTTAATTTTAAAATGCCGTAGCTGCCAAATGAATAAATTTGCATAAAAAGCTCGATGTCATAACATCAAATCATTCGGCTACGATATTCGGGATAAAAATGAAACTGCATTTTTTTCACTGTTTTGATAATCTTACATTTCTTGTAACTTTGTTTGATTTCAGTACACTGCAAATTCTGACATTCAAAAAATTCATTCTTTCGAAGTTTTTTTCGTATGCGCCTCTCGAGGAGTTGAACTTGTGGGCCCACTGTTGGAGGTATCACGTTGCTATCAGCTGAGCTACGGTAGCGGAAGTTGGGCCGTAGACCGATGTCATTACTTGACGTCAGAATGCATACGTTACGCAAAAAGCACTCGTAAACTTTCCTTTTTCCCCTTCAAGTTTTACAGTATTTGTTCAAAAAATGTAACGTTAGCAACAGTTACAAAGTTTCCATATATTACTTCTAATCAATCCTGTTTTTTGTTTGAAAACTTGAAAACCAACAATTAATGCGATAAAAGTAATAGAATGACAATCTATGTAATATCTACCGAATGGATGAAACATGAAACTTTTCAAGAAATTTAATTGCTCTGTAAAATATTCTGATTTTTGAACAAGACTTTCTATAACATTGCTTTGAAGGGAAAATGTGAAAGTAAATCAACATTATGGACGCAAGTTGAAGGTGGGGGGACATGAAAAAAATTGTGTTCTCGAAATTCCGTCAAAAGCGCCCCCCGAGGAATTGAACTTATGACAGGCTGATCAGGGGTACAGGGCCGCTACCGACTGCGCCACGCGGGCGAAAAGAAAGCCAACTAAATCAGATATGATAGAGCTCCGCGAGTACTACAAAACGGTATTAATTGGAATACTGTATCTTGTCTATGAACAGAGTTACAGAGCAAAAGGAACAAAAAAAGCAGGCCCGGCCCGGGCCTGCCGGGCACTACGAGAAAAGCCACTTTATGATCTGTAACTTTGTTCATAGATAAGATACAGTATTCCAAATAATACTGTTTTGTAGTACTCGTGGAGCTCTATAATATCTGGTTTAGTTGGTTCAAAAATATTGATTCTGAAATAAATTATGGCACGGCCCGCGAAGGCCCGGCAGAGGCCCGAATTACAAGTATTATAAAAACGATACAGTTTCGAAGTTTCCATAAATACTGGTCCTATTTTTAATTAATGTTAAGTACGTTTTGTAATACACCTCTTTGTAAGTGAAAGTATGCAATGCTATGTGAATTTTTATGTGAAAGATGCTAATTTTTGGATAAGATTTTTTGTAAAAATGATTTAGGAAAAAAGTGGAAAATAAACCAACGTCATGGTGATAAGTTAATATTGTTTACTTCTTTGTAAACGATTTCCCTAGTTTTTGATACAAGAAAACAAATGTTGAACTGAAATTTTCAGAATAAGTACATTTTTTGAGAAAAAAGTGTTAAAAACTGCGATTCTGTCCTCACATTGTCAGGTTTTTCTGTTAATTTTTATCAGCCCGGTAACTAAAGAATAACGGATCTTGAACTTTGAATTTTTAACTTATCTTTGAAACACTGAAAAGCAATTCCTTATAATATTTGACAAAGTTATTAACTAGTTTTTTAGAAATATTTTATTTTCAAGTTCTATTTTTGTTCCATCATGTCAAAATAGGAAACGAACTATGGTTCTAATAAGAATTTATAAAATTCAAGTTTCAAAAAATGTTATTTGCCATGTCCTGGTACTGCGAATAGTAATGATAAACAACTGTTTTCGGAAATATAGAATTTTGGAGCAATGATTGAGTTAAATTCTTCGATTACCACAATCTCGTATCCCTGGAAGTATAATTGTATCGAACTTAAAACTTTAAAGAAACATACTTAATGATACCGTATTTTATTTGAACCGTTCGTAAGATTTCCGGATAGACCGAATTTTTGCAGTTGTAATATTGTTGGAAAGACTTCCAAAAAACTTATCGATATTTTGAATCAATATAGTTTTTTACACTGATTTCCCTCCAAAATTACACTTTAACCTCCCACAGTGACAAGAGAATCTTCTCAAAAAAAGTTGGTAAATTTACAATGTTGACAGTTTCTCAAGGTTGAAAACTTGATTAATAGTGTGGAGGTGAGGTGGTAAGGTGAGGTGTGGTCAATGTAATAAGGGGCCTTAACAGTATCATGTCAAAACAAAAAATGTATATATTGCAAACTAGTTTTCGTTTAGTGACCCCCGGGGGTAGTAGGAACCACACCCCAGGCGGCAAGATATAAGTTATAGGTAGCCAGAAGAAGTAGGCATTTCAAATTGTTTTAGAACGTTAATCTAGTTACGACTAAAACTAGTCGATTTTCAAATTTGCATATACAGTATTTGAAACGGTGATAAATTTTCTGAATATTTTTTTCCTGTTTTACTGTTAATGTTTGACAATTGAGGTTTTTCAAATAGTGTTGCTTAGTAGTTTCGAGGTTCCACAAATGTCTTACTGTGCATTTTTTTTCATTAATAAATTAATAAAGCTGGCAAAGGCGACAGCGTAGCTCTTCTTTTGAATAACTTCAGTTGTTTGATTTGAAAGTTGATCTAAGTTTAAGTTTTTCTAACTATGCAGCATCCCATTAACCTAAACTATTAAACGGTTGGTTAAATAGTAATGCGCGTTTGGTCCGTACTACTTCGAACCACAGCTAGTGTAGTTCTACAACAGATGCGTCCAATCTCTGCTCATACATTCGAAATTGTTAAAACGTTCTTGAAACTGAAAAAAAATATTTATTTAGATTTTTTTTCAGTTTCAATATGGTTTGAAAAAAGGTATATTCTTTGATGTTTATTGAATCTTACTATTAGAATTATAGCGGAGGAAAATGGAGACACCGCCGATTACGTATTGTAAGCACCGATTACTGTCCAACGTCAAGCAATACACCCGCAAAACTTGAATCCCTCCCTTAACAAGACTTTAAGCTTGAAGTAACTTATACTCCTTCTCAAATCACCAAATTAAAAAAAATCCTTCAACCCCAATAATCAATGCATTCCAGAAATGGTCCTCTACCTCCTCCTAATTGCCTTATGGGCTCCTTCATCTGTCTTTTCTCTGGACACCACAAAAACCATGACTTCCCAGTTACACGAATTTCAATTAAACAATTCGGCTGGAGTGATGTCAGCACTGGATATGTTGCCAAAGGTATTGTAGTTTTAAATATCGAAAAGGCCAATTGATAAACTTTCCAACAGTTCACCAATTTTTTGTGTTTTTTTTTTGGGATCAGAGATGTGAGGTTGATAATTTTTGCTGTTCCACCATTATCATATTTACACAATAAATAGGTACTATACCTTTGATTTTTTTAGGAATGCACAAAAAACGGCAAAAAGTACCAGCCAGACGAGAAGTTTGAAATCGGGAGTCTTCGATACAAGTGTCAGAAATATGGAGTTTATACCATCGAAGGATGCAGACGAAAAGATGGAACCGAGATGAAATTAGGAGAATCAGTGGTGGTGGATAATGTGAAACATCAGTGTATGGGAATGGGATCTTCTGTGTTTTATAAGGAGACGGTGAGTGGAGTTCAGTGGAGCGCGTTTGAGGAGGGTATATTGGTGAGAATCGCAGACAATCTTAAAATATACATGGTTTCGCTTTATCTAGCTTACTGTCAAAATCGGCCGGCAGCGGCTGGCAATGACTATGCCGCTGCCAACCAGTCGTTCTTCAGTTCAAAAACACAGAAATTCTTTTTTTCAAAAAGTAAAGTAATCAGTAAGGCGCGGTAGTCAATAAATCTTCTGTTTCAATATCTCGATTTTCAAAAATTCAGAATATTCAAACTGCTTATTCTAGAACTTTTAGAATGATTCTCATTCGTATGCTAGGTCTACGATAGTTGAGCGTACTAGGTCATTTGATGGCTTTCTGGATTCATCCCAAGTTCTGCACAAGATTTTTTGTTTGTTTTCCCAATGACGGCTCTACAGCTGGAAATTGTCAGATCTATCGCAGTTTTATCGGTATTGATGACGGCTTAAGCAACCTTGCAATTGCAAACTAATAATCCTAGCCGATCATGAAACCTCCATGAAGCAGAAAATTATTTTTTTGCAGACCTGTGGAGTTATGGGACAACCCGAATGTGATAAGATTCCACTACCAAAGGGATTTGAGGAGGCAATGAAGAAAAATGGAGGAAAAACTGAAGCGCAGGTAATGAGCTGAGCAGGCACTCTCTTATGAATAGCTTTTATGAACTTTCCGACTCTAGTCCTAGTGGCGTTACAGTCCTAATACAACAAACGGTTTAACCCTTACAAGGGAGGTCGTTTTAGAAAGGCTTACAGAATTTTCTTATTTTTTGACAGGGGTTAGTTGACACGCTCAAAAAGCCCCTGTCAAAATGTGTATATGCACTTTTTCCAAAAATGCTGCAAACTTTTGTCTGAAAGTTTCCAATTTCTTAACTATTGTAAACCTCACTTTTCTCTGTCATTTCGCCTCCCGGGAACTTCCGGAAACACCGTTGACATGTACACTTACGCACTGTTGTTTCCAGCAGAGAGGTGGCCGGGTGGTTGTGGGCGCGTGCTGTAAGCTGAAGGTCTGGGGTTCGATTCCCTCTTTTGAAATTATCTTTTGCTTTTTTTGATCAAATTCCTAGATTCAGGGCTCAAAACATGTTTTTAGCCAGAGTTTTTGAGTTTTTTGCCGATTTTCAAACTTTGAGAAGCAGAAAATGCTAGATTTTCGATGAAAATTTTTTCGTTCGAAATTTCTCAATTTTCGTATGGAATGTATTTTTGTGAGTTCTTATTAATTTCCAATGATCTTCTAGCCGCTTTTCGACCCTATGTCGAAAAACAGTGAATCAAATAGTCCAAATTCGAAAGAAAACAATGAATTATAAGTGATTTTGCATTGTTCTAGGTCAAAAAAGGGTGGATGAATCATGAGAAACTAATAAGAATTTACAAAAATACATTCCATACAAAAATTGAGAAATTTCGAACGAAAAAAATTTCATCGAAAATCTAGCATGGAGTTGACCACCAAAAACTTGGAAATTTCGAAAAAAATTAACTGTGAAAAAATTTATTCTCTGCTTCTCAAAGTTTGAAAATCGGCAAAAACTCAAAAACTCTGGCCAAAAACATGTTTCGAGCCCTGAATAGATGTCTAGGAGTTTGATCAAAAATAGCAAAAGATAATTTCAAAAGAGGGAATCGAACCCCAGACCTTCAGCTTACAGCACACGCCCACAACCACCCGGCCACCTCACTGCTGGGAACAACAGTGCGTAAGTGTGTACATGTCAACGGTGTTTCCGGAAGTTCCCGGGAGGCGAAATGACGGAGAAAAGTGAAGTTTAAATAGTTAAGAAATTGGAAACTTTCAGACAAAAATTTTCAGCATTTTTGGAAAAAGTGCATATACAGATTTTGACAGGGGCTTTTTGAGCGTGTCAACTAACCCTTGTCAAAAAATAAGAAAATTCTGAAAGCCTTTCTAAAACGACCTCCCTTGTTAGGTAGGAAAACGAAGAAACAGGAAATTTTCTCTGCTTCACATCCTTTTTGAAAATCTTAATTGAATTTTGTTTTTCACTAGTGATACTGAGTTTTTTTCTACATATCCGTCTACATATCCGCTCAAAACTACACTCTCAAATCCAAGTTTTTCCAGGGAAAAACTTCTGTTGACGGAGTGAATCTTCCTAAAGGATGGTCTCTAGTGGACGGTGGAAAGAAACAAATAACAGGAACGAATGCATCAGTTGTCACACACATCTTAATGTTCAATCCATTACAATTGAGATTGAAGAGAGAAGGTTTCAAGGGAGCAGGTGTTGGAAGTGTTGTTGGAGGTAATGACTACTTTTCAAGACCAACGTAACATTGATTAGAAATAGGAACATTATCTCTGGAAATTCTGAAACTGAAAAGGTTTTATGGAATTTTAATCAAGGCTTGAAATTTAATTTTCTGATTACAGTCGTTTCTAATGCGTAAGTAATGTTTAGGGCTATCTGAGCATGAAAACGTTTGAGTTGGTCCACGGCTGATTCACACAGCCAAAACGCAGACAACAAGACAGTCTCGATGTATGCTGCGTCTCTCTTATTTCATGCTAGTGTTCAAAAAACCAAATTTCGGTTTTACTAAATTTTGAATTACTATTGAATCTTTCAAGATCAATGGTTTAGTGGCCGCGTAACTAACAATCAAGATAAGTTGAACATTTTGAGAATCAGTGAGTGCTCCGCATTGGAACCGGTTGCAAAACATGAAAGGATTACGATAGGCACAAAAAAGAGTAACAGTACACCACCACGAAAAAATGCATACTTTTTTTATTGAAAACATTTTTTTTCAGTTGAATCAATGTCCGCTGACCAAATCGGTAAACCACTCTCTTCTAAAGGATCTTCCTCATCTTCCATGTCTTCTTCTTCCCACTCTTCCCATTCTTCCCCTTCCAAAGTCATCGGGACCCAAACTGTCGGAGCCACTCTTCACACCCTAAAATCTGGAGACAAACATGACTCAGATCTGGTTGATCTGAATCAGAGAAACGATCAAAAAATGGCTGGATCTGAGAAAATGAAGGCGGGAAGTGTTCATGGATCGAAATCAAATGTCGATTGGAAGGGAAGAAAAGTGATTGTGAATGGAAAAACTGTGGGAGCAGGAGAGGGAACGTTCTCGTTTGGAAATAAGCCAACTGTTTGAGAACTTTGAAGAAGAAATCAAATTTAAATACTAGACGTTTTCTCTCTGTTTCATGATGTTTTTTTTCGAAGAATTAGATTTTTTTCAATAAACAATTTGAAATGGCTTGCCCTAATATTTGGTCCCGAGATTTCCCGATTTAGTTTTAGGCGCTTGTTTGTTATTTTCAGGAACCTCCCAAGTTTAGTTTCCGGTCACTTAACTAATTTCAGGGTGTGTACAACAGACTTTGATTGAAAACTTCGCATTCACAGAATTTTTCGAAACATCCTAGTTTTTCAGCTATTTGTCGATTTCTGAAGGTATCCGTTTTCGAAACAATAATTCGACATTTTAGGGTTTCCAAAACACTGAAAATGCGCTCAAACGCTCGAACAGCCCCCTAGCAGTGTGCCTTATCGACAAATGATTTGTCGACAAACGCCCTTTTCGATAAATTTATCGACAAATTTATCGGAAATTTTATCGATAAATTGTCAACAAATCATCGACAAAAACAACAGTTGTCGACGATTTATCGACAAAATGTCGACAAAAAATTTTTTGTCGACAAATTTATCGATAATTTTTCGACAAATTATCGACAAAATTTTATCGTTTTTTGTCGATAAATTTGTCGATAAATTTATCGCTAGTTTTGTCGACAAAATCGGAAAATTTTTGTCGATAAGGCACACTGCCCCCTAGAAACCCTTAAACATAAGTTTTTACCATTTCTTGAAGACAAAATGTCCGGATGGCCAAGTGGGATATTTTATCGAAATCTACCAATTTGGTGGTTACTGGTTTGAACCCCGCCGATGACATTTTTTTAAGGTTTTCATGTGTGAACTTCCAAAATCAAAGAAGGAAGCCTAAAGTCATACCTTTATTGGGAAAATCTACAATAAAGGTGTTTTTCAGACTGTATGATCTAGACTATTTCTCTCTGTTTCACGATGTACTTCATTGACCTTTGTCGTAGTCAGTCGAGCTCACAGAATTTTCTCCTAAACTCACGTATTGTTCCTTGTTCATTGTTGTCCTACACCCAATATTATCTCTAGTGCATTTTCCTTGCAAAAACGATAAAATTTGATCTTTTCCACTTTTGTTTTTTTCTTCCCAGAAGGTCGTCTATAGCTGACCTACGTGACTATAGTCAACCTTTAGTTTTCCTCCTTCACTTTCGGTGTGTGTATAAAAACGATCTACTTGTCTGTTTTTTCATTGTGTTCCGTCTGCGTCTCCACTATCTCCGGTCTATGTAGGAACTTGATTTTTCGCTGTTTTTTAGTAAATTTGCTTCTATATTCAAAACCAATCATGCGGACGTCTAAAGTGGTTCATGGTGAGTTTTTCAATATTTTTATTTGAAAAATTCTGTAAGACTTTTTGAGAAAAAGCCTAAAACGTACTAAAACTGACCAATGACAGGCTGTAAACGGTCCAAACGTACTAATAACTTCCCAAACATATTGTAAAAAAAGGGTCTACATCTGGGAAAAAGTATATTTTTTACATTTTCAAAAACACCAGTTGTTTCAATAGTTTAACTAATTTTCAAATCTTCTTAAAAAAAACTCATTGAAACTGAAAAACTCCGAAATTTTTTAAAAATATCTAAAAATACCTCCACCGGCTTAGGCTCATTTTTTGTTCCGTTTTGGTCCGATCTTGCTCTGTTTTTGGCCCGTTTTTCATCCGTTCTTACCAAGTTACAGTTTTAAGTAGTTTTTAAAATCACTTGCCGATTTTCATAAAATCCATTTCAGTTTGTCGAAGTTCGCAAGTATGAATTGAAAATATTCTACTGATAAAAAATTTTTGTTTGGTACAGAAATCAAAAATCAGCTCATGAAACAGCAAAAATAGGTACAAATTGCTCTATAATATATGTTAAATTCATACTTGCAGTTTTCTCTAATGTTTCGGCAAACTGGAATGATGTTATAAAAGTTAATAAGCAGTTAAAAACTACTTGATTTGAAAATCTGTGAATTGATAAAAATAGAAGTAATACAGGTCAAAAACGGGCCGAAAGCGCATCAAAAATGATCCAAAAACGGACCAAAAAATGGACCGGACCATTTTTTGCTAATTTTTCGTTTGTTTTCGATCTGTTTTTAGTCCGTTTTTGGTCCGTTTAAGAACTTAATGTTTATGTATTTTTCTAATACTTGCAAATTTTTTTTCAATATCCATTTTAGATGAATGGATGAAAATAAAAAATTGCGAGCATGAGTTCGAAACGAACCAAAAACGGACTAAAAACGGGCCAAAAGCGCGGCAACTGTTTGAGCAACACTGAATTATTGGCACAACAACAGTTTAGATAATGTCTACTGATTTTTTACTAATTTTTAAAATCCTGTTAAACAAACAAATTGAAACTGAAAAATTCCGAAGTGTTGAAAATACGATTAAAAATTATCCAAATCACTTTACCGGCTCATTTTGTCCCGTTCTTGTCAAACCTAGAAAAATGTATTGTTTTTTCATTTTCAAAAACACCAGAATAGATCAACTGATTTTAAGGGTGAGTAAGGCAGATTTACAAATCTTCTTAAACGAACTCCTTAAAACTGAAATATTTCGAAACGTTGAAGATCCAAAAAAAAATTGAGAATACCTTTACCGGCTCAAGTTAGGAATGTTGTTGATCCGTTTTTGGTCCGTTTTCGGCCCGTTTTTAAGAACTTTCAGTTTTTTACAGTTTTTTAGAACTTTTTCGATTTTTTTTCATTCAATAAAATCGATTTAGTTGGTAGAAAAATGAATGAAGTATGCAAATATAAGATTTTACTAGAAAAAAAAAGAGTACACCACTTGGGTTTCGAAAATTGAAACCCAGATAGTGAAACGGCAAAATGTTCCAGCCAAACACTTCAAACTCCTCGTCGTTGGCGGCGGTGCGGGTGGTCTTGGTGCGGCGAGCAAGTTCGCTCGAAAGCTGCCACGTGGCAGTGTCGGAATTATTGAACCACGAGAGGATCACTATTACCAACCCGGTTTCACCCTGGTCGGTGGTGGCCTAATGACTCTAGATGCAAATAGAAGACGTCAGGAAGATCTGATCCCAAAGAATGCCACGTGGATTCGCGATAAAGTGGAGGCATTTGAACCGGTGAAGAATTTGGTGAAGTTGAGAGATGGAGAGGAAATCAGCTATGATTATATGGTCATTGCTATGGGAATCCAGTTAAGATTTGATATGGTTAGTGGTTAGTAATAATGAGAAGGAAGACGATCAGAGACTTTTAGAAATTTTCGTGTTTCAAAAATCTGGTATTGCTGAAACAGTAGCGAAATTCTATGATCTCGATATCAGTTGAATTTCCTTCATAATTTTTGAAAAAAAGCCATCATGCCAAAAACGGACCAAAAGCCTTTTCTTTTCTATTCGAAATTTTTCAGATTCAATTAGTCCATTTTTCTTGAAAATTTTCAAAACTATTGCATTATCAGCTTTTTCAAAACAATTTTCAATTTGATTTCCAGATAAAAGGAGCCAAAGAAGCTCTGAAAACTCCAGGGGTGTGCTCCAACTACTCACCATTCTATGTGGAGAAACACTACAGAGAAGCGATGAATTTTAAGGTGAGCAATATCAAACAAAAGAAAAATCCCACTTCTCAGTACCAACGAAACCTATTTTTTTTTCAAATTCGCACATTTTTGAAGCAGCAAAACGTTCTTTAAAAATTTTTCTCGTTCCAGGGTGGAAATGCAGTGTTCACCTTCCCAAATACACCAATAAAATGTGCAGGAGCCCCGCAAAAAGCTTGTTATATCACTGATTCAATCCTCAGACAACGAGGAGTCCGGGATAAGGCTCATATGATTTATGCGACCAGTTTGAAAAGGGTGAGTGATCCATGATCTTTATCTTTGATCCGATTTATCTCTGCTCCTATTAAAGATGTCGAATATTTGTCTACTAATATATTATTTATCATATTATCACCAGCAGTTTATCAGTTGACAAATATTCTATATCTATCACAGTAACCAAGTTAACAATTATTCCATAATGAATTCGCTTTTATAGCTCTTCGGAATCGAAAGTTACTTGAAATCGCTGGAAAAAGTTGCCAAAGAAAAGAATATAGACGTTCGGACGAGGAGAAATCTGATTGAAGTGGATTCGGAAAACAAAATGGCCACTTTTGAGTTTTTGGATGACGATGCGAAGCCGACAGGAAAGACGGAAAGGGTTGAGGTGGGAAATTTTTAATTTAGAAAAGTTCAAGTACCCTGAATCTGTAAAATGAGAGAGTTATATGGAATTGATGGAACCGCAGAATTATGAAATTTCAAAGAAAAAGTTTTTCATTTGTTTTTGAGACATCGAAATCTCCAGAAATGCAAAGTTCTACTAGTTCGAAAGTTTACATAGACTTTTCAGAAAAAAATTGAATTATGTATTGGGAAATTAACTATTGAAAAACACTACTTAAAAAAACATATATTTTTGAGCGAATTTGATCAGCTGAGCGTGAATTAAGCAAAAAAAACTTACTTCAATTGTTATAACAATTGTCTGAAACAGTATAAAATTCCATTCAATTATTTTGCCGCTTCAGGTCACTGATCTTTTAGGATGAAGGTATGTTTAGCTAGTAATCGTGTGTTTGCTCGGACAATTATACATTTTCATAAAATTCAGAAATAGTGTTAATAGAAATTTTTGAATTTTTTTAGTTTATTCAGCACAGATGAATTTATCCTAATTACGCTCAATTATTTCGGTTTTTATAAAAGATATCAAAAATCTGCCAACTATGAGAATTTCGGTGATATCATGACCAGCACTTTATCAGTTGACAGGTTTTTGATATCTTTTACAGGAACAAAATAAATGCTGTGCAAGTTTATGGGAATAGTTGGGTTTGTTTACGGTAGTTCACTGCCGATTGCATGCTCAATTTTATGAGTATTATATCTTCATTTTTAAACTGTATTCTAGGTTCTGTAATAATTTAATCTTAGCACTGATCCTTATCTTTCAGTACTCCCTGCTCCATATTGGACCACCTTGCTCAGCTCCAGAAGCTCTTCGAAAATCGCCATTCGCTGATAAAACTGGATTCATGGATGTGGATGTTGCTTCGTTGCAGGTATGTTTTTTTATCATTCATCATCGAAAAAAAATCGTTTTTCAAAACTTACTCTACGAATACTGGGTAATTGAAACAGGAAAAGAGCTTTTGAAAACAATTGCATTTTTGATATTTCATCTCGCCACCATAAACAGAGGACTTTTAAACTTCGACCTAATTTATTTCGATTCCTATGCAAGATATCTAAAAAGTTGTCAACTAATAAAATGTTTATCATTTTATCACCAACATTTTATCAGTTTACCACATTTTGATATATTGCTCATAAATCGAGTTAAATTGCGCCAAAGAAGACACTATCTCTATTACAAAGTTCATTGATAGTTTAAAATTGCTCTGTTTCAATTTCATCAGATTTTGCCAGTTTTTGAAATTATTTTAGTACATATACGAAAATTCTGGTTTGCAGTCCAAAAAATTCCAAAACGTATTCGGAGTTGGTGACTGTATGAATACACCAAATGCCAAAACAGCAGCAGCAGTATCTTCTCATCTAAAGACCATCGAACAGAATTTGACGCAGGTTATGCAGGGGGAACAGCCGTGTATGGAGGTGAGTCTCTACCATAAGATTGCCCCTAGCAATTAATATTTCAAGTACGATGGCTACGCTTCGTGTCCATTGGTTGTCAGTACAAACCGAGTGGTTTTGGCGGAGTTCAACTCAAAAGGAGCCATGGAAACGACGCCATTCGATCAATCGAAACCAACATATTGGGCGTACCTAATGAAACGATACTTTATGCCAGCACTATATTGGAATGGGTTGATTAAGGGTTATTGGAATGGACCTGCGACGATTCGGAATTGTTCGAGATTAGTGAAATCGAAGTGATTCAGATTTTTGTGATGTTTTTGTACTATAAAGATTGATACATTTTAGTTTTTGATGAATCGGAAATTGATCAATAATAGGCCTAAATTGGGTCAAAAGCGGGTTTCGAAATTTAATTTGAAAAGGTTATCAAAAACCGAAACTTTCTAGAAAATTCGCATTCAATTTCGCTTTGAATTTTGTTTTAAGTTTAAAAATCTTCTAAAAAATTTTGGTACATTATCATCAAAATTGGTTTACGAATCGAAAATCAAAAATATGTATTCTCTGCTGCGCGGTTAAAAATGCATTCTCTGCTGCGCGGTTTCAAAAATCAGTCAAAAAAATCAGCCGAAAATAGTCCAGAAACGGATCAAAAACGGACCAAAAACGGAGAAAAAACATTCCAAAGCCAGACCAAAAACGGGTTAAAAGAGGGTCAAAAACGGTCCAGATGACGGCGTCGAACCATTATTTACTAATTTTCGGCACATTCATGGTCCGTTTTTGAACAGTCTGTCGTCCGGTTTTGGTCCGTTTTTGAACCTTTTTTGGCCCATATTAGGTTCATATGTCGCCCGTTCTTGTCAAAAAGCGGCTCAAAAACGGACTATCAGATTCAAAAAGCTAACATCTGGAATAGTTTATTCGTACATTTCGACTATGAAATTGGAATCACATTTGTGCAAATAAGACCGCAGAAAAGAGAATGTGATATCAGAATATGGTTAAGCTATATGAATTGGGTGAAATGGCAAAAAATATGAAATAAGCCAAAAATAAGTCAAAAATGAGGATACATGAAAGTTAATCACTGAGTACTCGTTACGGTAACATCGCAGCGGCCAATCGAGACAATAATGTTGGAATTGAGTTTCGTTTGAAACACGAACTTCCTCTGGTCAGCGGTCACTTTAATTCCTTTGAATGCTTTCAAAATGCGGGTTTGAATTCTGGCGAGATTCAGTAGCTGCCCAGTGACAATGAATAGGCTCTCTTTTGGTGGGTTTTTAATGAGCGCCTGAATAAAGTTTCGTGTTTTTTAAAGGTTGAAGGTGAGGAGAGCATTTTGGCCCACTTTTGGTCCGTTTTTGGTCCATTTTTAATCCGCTTTGAGACGAAAAATCGAGGTTCCCCCTTAAGGACCCAGCTCTTGGCTTACGGTACTTTTGGGATAAGGCAATCTAGCGGCCCTCGGCCCACAACCTATGCCACAAACTAGGTCACTTTCTATATTATGACCCCGCCCCCAACAGTTTTTGGATTTTTAGCCCAACCAACCTGAATCATTGGGACAACTTCCTCATCTCCATACGCATACAGATCTAGAGATTCAAAACACGTCATCGCGGACCACAAGAATTCCATCTTCGTATTCTTCACAATCAGATCCTTCGCAAATTTCCATTGGTCCATATTCGCCACATTTTTCAAACTGATCTCTTCTTCTTTCACACCAGATGTCAGCTCAATTTGATGCAAAGCCTCAGGCTTCATACACTCCAGAATCCGTTCCAATGCCACCTGATCACTATAGAGGGGTTCTTGTAGATCAGAGAAAGCTAAATGCAGTTTTCCAGTTGTGATAAACGAAATTGTCGATTTCAACTGAGCAAATACACTTCCAAAGGTGGAGAGCATCATACTATTCGGTCCGTTTCGAGTGGTTTCAATTTTCAGAAGCTCCAAATTCGCATTAGATAGAAGGAACAACAAATCCGACTCGAGCATCGTCTCGTTGCTTTGGAACCACGTCATACTCGCTTTGAATTTTACTAGGACTTGTTGAATATCGTAGCCATAAACGTAGTCGATGTAATTTCCAGATAGAGTGACTCCAGTTAGGTTGACCCGATCTTTGTCAAATCTGATAACGATGCTTTTCAAGGGCAGTTGGAAAGTGGAACATCCTTCTCGAAGCTCGTCAGTGATGTTTCGCATGTATAATCTAGAAGTATTAGAGTTAGCAGATCCCAATTTAAAATTCCAAAAGCTACAAGTATTAAAATTTATCATGATTTTGAAACATAAATTTTTATTCAGTGATTTTCTTCATGTTTTATGTCGACTGTAGGAATTTTTGTGTTGTGGTGTACAAGTTGGCGACCGCGTAGCTGACGTCTGTGACTGTTTAGCTGGAGCTTTTTAGGTTTGTTATAGTTAATCTGGTGATGGCTACAACATAGTTGAAGCTTATAGCCGTCTAGCTGAAGTATGCAAAAAAAAAAATAGATGACGAGCTGACGTTTACAACCACGTAGCTGACAATTTCAACCGCGTAGCTGAAGTTTTAGACTACGTAGCTGACGCTTATCCCTGTTTAGGTGAGGGTTGTAACTGTGTAGCTGACAATGGCAACCGACAAATGGAATTCCAGCGAATCACAAGTATTCAAATTCACCATAGTCTTGAAACAGGACTTTTTGATTCAATTTTTCCTATTTTTATAGATACAGGTGTTTGCGATTGTGTAGCTAAAGATTGGCACGGTGTAGCGTACACTTGCCACAGTGTAGCTGGAGCATCTGCCAGCTGAGCCACTCAGTCTCAAAGTCCACTCCCAACTCACAGCAACTTGATATCCGATCCTTTCATGACTCTTCCCTCTCCACTCTTGTCTGCGTCTCTCATCTTCTTAATATACTCGTTTCCAATCTCATTGAACACTTTTCTGACATATTCCAAATTGAAACTTTCTACAAGTTGATTTTTGTCAACGTCAACGTCATCTGAATCCGATTCTTTTTGTGTTGTTGGTTCTGAATCTGATTTCTGAGTCTCTGACGTCTTCCATGGCTCATCATCCGACATCCCTGGACCACGCGACGCGGAGTGTTGCATCAGCGAACTCTCAAAACGAATCATAACTTGTTTAGTTGAAAAATCGATTTGTTCCTCGCTGATTGTCTTTGTCACGTCTGAAAATTGTACATCTGAAAATTCTAAAATTAATTCTGAACCGATTTGAATCTCTATACCTTTTCCCGAACTTTTATCCCATTTGAACTGCGCAATCGATGATCCCAGAGTCTTGAAGGTGTCGGGAATGGACTTCATTTTGAGGAATTCGCTTCCAAAAACGAATCGACGGCTTCTTTTGATGGATTTTCACTCATTTTTTAACTGGAAATCTAGGAAAATTTGAGAAAAAAAAAATGACAACTGAAAAAATCACTGGAAAAAACCAAAAAATGACAAAAAATAGTTTCAAAAACAAAAAAACATAAGTTTCGCTGAATTTTTGAGAGATCAAATGGGGTAGATCAAAAATAGAAAAAATTAGAAGCAAGATTGAAAGTTTGAGAAATCGATAAAAAATTTATTTAAAATTACGATATATGTAAAAAAAGAGTAATACCATTAACCAAGTTTAATTTTTACAAAAATCTTAACATTTTGAAACTGGAAATTTTTAGAAAACTCATATTTTTCCCTGTTCTTTTCTGTTTTCCAGCCATTTTTGGTCCGTTTTCGACCCGTTTTTGGTCCGTTTCTGAGCTGTTTTTGGTCCGTTTTTTGATCCGTTTTTGGTCCGTTTTTGGACATTTTTTGTTCCGTTTTTAGTCCATTTTTAGTCCGTTTTTAGTCCGCTTTTGGTACGGTTTTGGTCTGTTTCTCAGCCGTTTTTTCAGCTGTTCCGATCCGTTTTTGGTCCGGTTTTGGTCTGTTTTTAGACTGCTTTTGGACCGCTTTTGAAAAAAAAAACTGTTTGAAATCAGTTTTCGGAAATTTTCTAATTTTTAGTGAGAACATGAAACTCAAAAAATTTTCCATGTTTCAAAATCTCAATTTTTTTAAATTGCCGCTACTTTTCTGGTTCTTCGATTTTTATGAACGGGTGTGAATTTTCTGGAAATTTTCTATTTTTCAGTTTTTGAAAAAAAGTTTTGAAACCGTGGCATGTTTCAAAAGCTCATTATTTTTTGAAATTCTTTCATTTTTTTTGGTAGAATATTCTGGAAATGTTATATTTTTTCGTCATTTTTTGGTAGTCCAATCGTTGTTTCTGGAACACAACACCAAGTGTCATGTTGTCATTGTAATGTCTGAAGACCTAATTCTCTGCGTCTCTCGCCTATAAAAGCGTCCGAAAAAGTGTTTACCTGTTTTCTGGTCACTGTCCTCTTATATATTTTTGTTTGTTGTGTCGAAAATAAGAGAAATTTCTAAAATAGTGATGTTCATTCTAATTCATTTGGGTTTCAAAAATTCAGTATTTCTGTCTAGATATCTGTAAAAACGAAAATTTGAAGAATTAATAAAAGTATGAGAAGAAGTGCAGTGTTAAATGGTGAGTTTTTTATGGTTTGAGATATGAATATAGCAAAATTTAGGTTTTATTTCAAAAAATAGAAAAACTTTGAGAAACCAAAAACGGACTAAAAACCGATCAAAAATGGTCGAAAAACGAACCAAAAACAGACCAAAAACAAACTGAAAACGGGCCATATACAAGCCCAAATGGCTGACAATTCGGTTTTGGTTCGGTTTTGATCTGTTTTTGGTCTGTTTGTGGACCTTTTTGGTCCGTCCGTCCTTGGTCCGTTCTGGTAGGCTTTAGGTCCGTTTCTGGTTCGTTTCTGGTTCGTTTTTAGTCCGTTTTTGGCTATTCAGCTCTGTAGTGCTTTTGTTTTCAAAGGATTAAGTTTTTCTAGATGAAAAAAGTAACAAATCAGCTTGTGAAACAGCAATTTCCAGCCAAACACTTCAAGCTCCTGGTCGTTGGAGGTGGTGCCGGTGGTCTTGGTGCCGCGAGCAAGTTCGCTCGAAAACTGCCACGTGGCAGTGTCGGAATTATCGAACCACATGAGGATCACTATTACCAACCTGGTTTCACTCTGGTCGGTGGTGGATTGATGAGTCTGAAGGAGACGACTAGAAAACAGGAGAAACTGATTCCCAGTGGTGCCAAGTGGATTCGAAATGAAGTTGTATTATTTACACCTACACAGAATATGGTCACATTGGATGGAGGAGAGGATATCAGCTATGATTATATGGTGGTGGCAATGGGAGCGCATTTGAGGTTTGATAAGGTAATTGAAAATCGATGATCAAGCGTAATAAATGAAGAAAAACATCTAGAAGATTGGAACTATTTGAAACGGTGAAATTATAATCTTACATTGCATCAAAATTAAATTTAAGCAATTGAATGTTTCAATAAATTGTCATAGATGACACATCAGAATTTTTTTTCAAATTTAAGATAAAAGGAGCACTAGAAGCGCTGGAAACTCCAGGAGTGTGCTCCAACTATTCACCATTCCACGTGGAGAAACACTACAGAGAAGTGATGAATTTTCAGGTGAGCAATAGATATGAAAGCTACATAGTAGAAACACTAATAATGAAAAATATATTCTTTAATTTCACATACTTTTGCAGCAGAGAAATGTAGAAATGACCGACTTTGAAGTCCTAAAAATGTCCAAAAGTTCTCGATTTGTCCAAAAATTTCAGAATGTACTAAACAAAACTAGAGCTTCAATTTTGTGTTTAACCACTTGTTTGTACAAATTCATCCAAATTGTACAAATTCATCCAAATAAATCGGTTGAAACTAACCAAGTGCAAAAATTGAGTTCAGATTGTTGCAAAGCGGTATATCTCATTTAGATAAAGTTGTCCAAAAAAGTTGTCAATTACAAAGTTGAAGCTCTATTGTTGATGAGTATGCTCTGAAATTTTCAGATTAATCGAAAAATTCTCGAATAGTTTTTTTAGAACTGTGAACTTGACTATTTTTGACTAAAAAAGAAAGAAAAGCTGATACAATTTTGCCCAATCAATACTGAAAACAGTAAAGAAGTTCAGTTTCAATAATATGCCAAGTTTGAAACTGAAAATTTTCATTGTTCGGGACTGCAAAGTTTACAGTTTTTATAATAACTAAAAGTAGGTAAAATTTTCGGAAATATATCATAAATTCAATAGGAGCAAATGAAGTTTAAATTTGTCATCATAAACTTGAAACAGTAATTTCTCAAAAATTTTCCAGGGTGGAAATGCGATTTACACCTACCCAAACGGCCCGATAAAATGTGCAGGAGCCCCACAAAAAGCTTGTTATATCACTGATTCAATTCTGAGACAACGAGAAGTTAGAGAGAATGCTCATATGATTTATGCGACCAGTTTGGACAAGGTTTGTGATTGAGTAATACTTTTTTCTGTTTCTATGAATTACAATTCGTTAGTAGTTATGATAAATTTGAATATAGACAATTGGATACATAATACTGATTCGAGACATCAAGCTAATTCTCAACTTTTCGAAACAGTGAACTTTTCAGATTTTTGGTGTCGAAAACTACGTAAAACCATTGGAGAAAGTGGCCCAGGAGAAAGATATAGATGTGCGAACGAGAAGAAATTTGATAGAAATCGATACTTCTAAAAATTCTGCTACTTTCCAGTTACTGGATGAAGATGGAGCAGCGACAGAAGAGACGGAGAAAATTGAGGTGATTCTTTCGATCAAGTCTGACCGAATTTATCTGAGTTCCTGTAAAAAGTATCAAAATTTGTTAAACATATAAAATGTTTACCATAACATCCCCAATACTTTGCCAGTTGACCATTTTTGATACCTTTCACAGTAAATAGAATAACTTGGGTCAAATTTGAAAGCATTGGGATGTATGCAAGAGGTTTAGGAACTTCTTCTATTAGACACTCCTTGCTTCGACAGCCCTGATAGTATCATAATTCTAAAACTTCCCAAAACAAGGGGGTTGGGAAACCGTAAAAAAGAAATCCAGTCAAAATGTTGACTGCCAATAGCTATAGTTGTCATTAGAATCTCCAATATTTAATTTTCCAGTACTCCCTTCTTCATATTGGACCACCTTGCTCAGCTCCAAAAGCTCTTCGAAAATCACCGTTTGCTGATAAGTCTGGATTTATGGATGTGGATGATGGAACGTTGCAGGTACAGTAGGAAATTCTGAAAATACGATTTTTAGAAATTATTCTGACTATATTTATTTTGTTTTAAACTGCCGCAAAGTTACTCTCAAGACAAAATATGGTGTTTTTGAAACGGAAATATCCAGAAATTTCCGTTTCATGTAGCTAACTTTAAAATTAGTGCATTTTGAGTTTCAATTTTATAAGAACTTGACAATTTTTCATTATTTTATTGATTAACTTTCATTTTCCAGTCCAACAGATTCCCAAATGTATTCGGAGTTGGTGACTGTATGAATACACCAAATGCCAAAACAGCGGCGTCTGTATCTTCTCATCTGAAGACGTTGGATAGAAACTTGACATTAGCAATGCTAGGAAGGAAACCGTATTTCAAGGTCATTCTATTTTTGTAGATTCCAAAAGTAACCATTTTCCAGTACGATGGCTACGCTTCCTGTCCATTGGTTGTCAGTAAAAATCGTGTGATTTTGGCTGAATTCAATTCAAATGGAACATTGGAAACCACACCATTGAATCAGAAGAAACCAGCGTATTGGGCGTTTTTAATGAAAAAATATTTGATGCCAGCACTATATTGGAATGGGTTGATTAGAGGATACTGGAATGGACCAGCGACGATTCGGAAGTTTTCAAGATTGGTGGATTCGAAAAATCGTAAAGGGATCCTATGAATTTGGAATAATGATATTTGTTTCCGTGAAACAAGAATAAAAACTTAATTTTTTTCAGAATCTGAAACTAGATGGTTTCATGAATGTGGAATTTAAAAAATTACTAAAATTAATCATGGTTTTGAAACATGAATACTGGACTAAATGTTTTCTGAAAGCTTGTAACTGTCTAGCGGATGCTTTCGACTGCATTGCTCACACTTTCGTGAGCGTAATTGATTATTGCGACTGTGTAGCTGAAACTTCAACCGCGTAGATAAACAATTTATACATTTAAAATTTATTTCATTTCAATTAGTGCTTGATCCACAAGTGGACGACACTAACATAGACGGAATAGAGCCCCCTTGGATATAGGAGAGGATACAAGCTATGATTATATGGTGGTGGCAATCGGATCACATTTGAGATTCAATGAGGTGGTTGAGAATCTATAACAACCGATGTAATAGAGAAAGAAAAAAGTCTAAAATATTTTAGCTTTTTGAAACAGTGAATATATTATAATTCAATGTATCAAAGTGTAAGCTATATTTTTTTTAATTTTGATGAATTGGTATAGTTTAGTTTACAACATTAGCTGAAACTGAATAATTTCAGGATTAAAGGAGCACTGAATGTCCTGGAAACTTCGGGAGTGTGCTCCAACTATTCACCATTTCAGGTGGAAAAAAATTACAGAGAAGCGATGAATTTTAAGATGAGGGATAGAGATGAGTTCTGCATTGAATAGGAAGTTTCAATAATCAGAAAACACATATTCCTAATTTTCACAGAGTTTTGAAAAAGCAAAATTAATTTTAACTCTTTTAGTTGACCATAGCTAACATCGGAGTCCTGAAAATGTGTTTTTCTGAAGAATGTCAAAGTTTCACCATTTTTAATGGAATAATCTTATTCTCAAAACTGCTGATTTTTGAAATTATTCAGACAGCATGTAGTGTTTCGATATTGCCACAAAATTACTGTCAAGAAAAGATATGGCGTTTTTGAAACAGAAAATTTGTTTAGTTTTTGAAAAATCCTAGAAGTTTCCCTTACATGTAGCTAATTTCATGTTTAGCGTATTTTGAGGTTGACTAGTAAAGGTTAAGGGCATTTTTCTGCTAAGCTATGAGGTCATAAACCTGTTGCAACCGGGTAGGTAACCCGAAAATTCAGTTTTCCAGTCCAAAAAGTTCCCAAGCGTATTCGGAGTTGGTGACTGTATGAATACACCAAATGCCAAAACAGCAGCGTCTGTATCTTCTCATCTGAAGACGTTGGATAGAAACTTGACATTAGCAATGCTAGGAAGGAAACAGTATTTAAAGGTGTTACAATCATTACTAATAACATTCACCAGATTCCGTATGTGCGTATGTATGTCGCGTTCCGTTTTACCCACTCAAAGTTAACCGATTGAGCTGAAACCTGGACAGATAGATCAGAAGTGTGTCTAATTGCAGGCCCGATCTTTTCATTTTTCGAAATTTTGATTTCGAAGTCTTCTGAAGACGTTCCTTGGTTTCACCACACTAAATGGTGGAGGGCAGGGAGGACGAGAGAAGAGGGTGCGAGAGAAAAAGGGAGGAAATTCAACACACACGTTTACGCCATTTCTACCACCCTCCCTGTGGTGACCGGATGGTGTAGTGGTTAGCGCTCTTCGCTTTTGCGGGTTCGAGTCCGCCCGGCAGAAATCCGTTTTTTGGTTTTTGAACGGAGCGTAGAAATGGGTAAGAGTCTGCTGGGATTTCGATTTACCGATGTTTGGGATTTCGATGATTTAGAAGTTTTTTAGTTTCTGAATTTTCGAATATTCGAACTTCCGTATATCTAAGATTCTCAATTCAGAAACTTCCGAGTATGTGATTCTGTGAATATTAAAAAAAATCAGAAATCAAGAAACCCGAAAACCCGGAAGTTCGGAAATTCTAGACGCGAAAAGTTCCAAATCCAAATCTCTTTTTTCCTGAACTTCTAATTTCTCAAATTTCCGAGTCTCCTAATTGCTGATTTTTTTAAAATTCGCAGATTAGAATTTGAAATTTCCTAAAAGATTTTATAGAATTTTCTCTAAAGTTTTCAAACGTTCCAGGCTCTTCACAATTTCGAATTTTTGAAACTTTGGATTTCTGAATCTCGGAGTTCACATTTTCTCAATTTTTCAACTTCTGGAGTTCTGAATTTCTAAAATTTTGAGTTTCTGAAATTTCAAATTTCTCATATTCCTAATTCGAAATTCTCCTATTTAATGATTTCTTGAATTCTAGGAATAAATTCAGAAATCCGGAAATCTAGAAGTTCGAAAGGTGGGAATTCAGAAAATAATAAATATGAAATTTGAAAAATCAGCGAATTCTAAAATTTCCGAAACTTGAAATATCGGAGATTCTAATACTCAAAAACTTGGGAACCTCTAAATTTCGGTTCTGGGACATTGCGAAAGCGCGACAATTCGAAAGAGTTGTCAAACAGGCGAATGGATGAATTTCAGATTACAAAAGCGATTTTGGGGGTTTTCAAATATGCTTTTTTGATTAAACTTATTCTGAAACTCAAAAAATTAAAAAAATACATCATTTTTGAATTTAAAATTTTGATTTTTTTGGCTTTCAAGATGTGTTCTATCAGAAGAAGCATGTTTGAAAACACTAAAATAGTTTTTGTAGTCTGAAATTCCCCATCGGCCTGCATTCCCACGCTTTCGAAATTTCTGCTTCCGAAACATCTACTTTCGAAATGTCCCGAAGCTTAAATTTCCATATTGCTCTGGGCACTCCAAACTACAAAGAATTCAAAGTGACCGAAGGGATGATGTTCCAGAAAGTTCCAGAATCTATGTCCCCTCCAATTGAGTGAAAAAGCCCAAAATGCAAATTTCATTCATCCACAATTAAAGGCAACTTTTAATCAGTTTTAGCATAAAACTGTGCAATGTGAGTGATTCCTTTCATATCATACTCATCAAACTTTCTGTCCCATGCGCCTGTCTCCAGGTTACAATTAAAAGTGAATCTCCAGAATTGTCCACTGGTGTCCGTGTCTCCAGTGGGAAACTCTCCGATTTGACACTGCCCGCTCTGGTTCACAAATCCAGTCGTGCATGTGTATTTCTTTTTTTCCTCATTGAAAGTGTAGAATGGTTGGCGGAAGTTTGAATTTGCCAACATCACAGTGGCATCACAGGTGGATGGGAAGTAGGCGGGGTCTCTGATAGCGTAGGGTGTTTTGGTGGTCTTCGAGGCACATGGGTTGTTTTCGGGAGTGATCGTTTTGAGTGGACCGCAAGGACAGGCTAAAAATACACAAATTTTAAGATCAACAGTGTCGTTACCGGTTGCCCCGAGGGCGGCTTGACACCGCGGGGTCCCTATCCGCATTGTCACTTTGACTTCAATTATCTTGCTTCACATGAAAGATATTGAAAAGTTGTTCATTAATAAATTGTTTAAAATTTTGTGGCAAACATTTTATTAGTTGACAACTTTTTGTATCTCTATTAGGAGCTGAGATAAAGAGTGACAAAGATTTGGAGGCTACCAATGTTAGCAATCGCGAAAAAAAAATCTGTTTCCTGAAGTTTTTATTAGAAATTGGAAAATAGATGAAATTCGATTTTTTTTTCGGTTAAAACAAGTTCCAGCAAAAAAAGTCGGCTCAAGTTTTGATGCATGGATTTTTACCTCATCTAGCTGTGAATCACTGAAAGTCACAATTGATTTTCTTTGATAACTCTATGAAATGGTACAAAATTGTTTTGAGTAATCATGATTTTAAAAAATGTCCTAATCTTACCGTATTTGGTCTCTTCAATTTCCCCATCACATACACAATTCAATCCACCAGTGAGACATGAACGGGTACGAGTGAACTGAAATTTTCAGATTTTTTGTTCTGTTTCGTTTGGTGGGTAACTGGAATAGAGGTAACTGAAACATTGATTGACTACTCATGATCTTTTGGACTGATCTTGGTCAGATTTTAGTCAAAAGCTGCCCATTGGCAGCAGTGGGACGGACAATGATCGGATTTTGGCCGGAAGTTAAAGGCGCTGCGTGTTAAGAGGTCGGAAGCTGGCCGGTAGTTTGTCGGATCTTGGTCCGCTTCCCACAATGTCTTTGCCGGAATCTGACCAAGCTCCGGCCAGAAGTAACCAGCGACGCCTGAGTAAGCTAAGCTAAACATTTGCGGTTTACTCACCTCCACACTTTTCTCATCCTTCTTCGCCCATGCCGACCAATCTCCCCAAATTCCACCAGTAGGACAGCAGAATGTAGAACCTCTAGTTTGTGAAGTAGACGAATTGACACAATGGTACCAATTATTGATAACCGTTGGGGTGCCAGTACAACACGGAGGTTTAGGACCATTGACTCTCGGGTAGTTGCAAGCTTGAGTCCCACAGAGTTGGGTAGTGGTAGTGGGACCGCTGGAAATTCAAATTATCTAATTTACTGTTTCTTATTCCACATATTTTTTGGAGATAAAAAATATTCTAAAAAGACCCTTATTAGAAAGTGTTTTATCTGGCCACAAGAACACCAAGTCCAACAAGTTGGCATATCAAAACATACAAAACTTTCAAAAACTTTATACATCTCATTAAACAGTAGTTTTTTGAAACTTAAAAATTGATTGCCCCACTCACCTACACTTACAATCCTTCAACGCGTCCGATAAGCAGGTTCTAGTGTAATTCTGAGTTGAGCAAGCCCCACAAGTGGTTGCACACGTCCCAACTGCCGTCCACTCGGACCATATTCCACCAGTTGGACAGGCAGGACAAATAGCTGTGTTGATAAGAGGTAAAATTGATAAGAAAAATTGGAGTCTCCACATTTCTGACTGATATTGTAAAATTCGAAACTGGGGTCGAAGGAAACTAGCTATTGGGTATGTGCAATGGTGGTTAACAATGGCGTGGGAAGTATTGATGTGCAACAAAAGGAGAAGTTGATTTTTTGGTATTGAAAGAGTAAAAATGGGTTTTTTGCAAGAAAAGTTCAAACTACGGATATTGGAATAAGCCACTAAATACTTGCATTTTGAGCTCAATTATCTCAGCCTTTGCCAACATTTAGTCAATTGATAAAATTTGGATGATATTATGATAAAGATATTGGAATTATACTCGCACTTTAAGCCTAATCATCTCTGCTTTTCCGTGATAAATCAAAATTATTCTTCCAGAAGTGAAGAAACCCACAGTGGAGGAAAATTAAGCCATGTAGATGAAACGGAAAAAAAAATTCAAAGCTGTGTACCTCATTATCGGCATTATCAATATTTTTCTTATAAGTTGGTAGGACCTGGTTTGAACAAATTTTGGCTCAAAACCAAGAGATTAGGCTCTTTAGAAAATCCGTCAATTACCCAAAATGTAATAGAAGAGCACACTGTCAACTTTGAGCTCAATCATCTCGGCTCCTATAAGAAGTATAAAAAATGTGCCAACTGATAAAACATTTGCAATGTTAAGATAAGCAATTTATCAGTTGACAATTTTTTTATATCTTTCACAGGAACCGAGAAAAATGGACCCAAATTTTAAAGTTAGGGGGTCCTTCTATTATAGGCTTTCCGGTTCATTTTGCGAGCAATTTTTTTGGAAATCATTTTTCAAATTCTTGAATCAATGCTTTATTTATCACTTCAGCCACAGTCACAAAATCATATAAAAACCATTTGAGCCGCTGCTGTGACATTGGTCATGTTCTTCGGCACCCATGGATTCAACCCATTCCACATTTTGGTGACAATGTCACATTGGAACACAATAGAATCCAAAAGCCCATTCGTCGGAATCACCATGCCATCGAACGCTTTGAATCGAGTCCCTTGACTTTTGCCGTTCTCAATGTAAGCGATATAAGTCAACATGTTCTGGGTATTATCCACAGTGTCTTGTTTGTAAAATGTTCCTCGGAAGTTGGACCTTTCCAGGATGAGGGTTGCCGTGCAGCTGGCTGGATTGTATTGATTTTCTTGGCGTGAGGCGTTGTAGGAGATCTTTGTTGAATCATCGCAACGAGAAGTGTCGATGGATAATGGAGGACATGGGCATCCTGGAAATGTTCATGTCCATTTAAAATTATTGAATGCTGTCATACTCACCATTTATAGTCTCCTTGGGCTCTCCTTCACATTTACATTTGAATCCATTAGACAAGCATTTTCTGGTCCGCGAGTACTAAAAATTATAAGAACGTTGCGCTGGCCTAATGACCCTGGAGTTTTCATCGTCTCACTGGGAGTGTTCTCAAAACGACGATCTAATCGGTCCCCAGCGGGCGACCTAGGCCAAGTGACCTAGGCCAAGTTCCCAACTCTAACAGCTTTGATTTTTACGTTAAGACTTACCTCCAACCTCCCTGAACCTTTCATCCATACACTCCACTCTCCCCACACTCCACCATCGGGACAACAATACGAATTGGGAGTCAGATTTTCAACTTTTCCACAGTGATACCAGTTATTGACAACAATTGGTTGGCTACCATCACAGCATGGTGGTTTGGGACCATTGGCACGAGGGAAGTTGCAAGCTTGGGTGTTACATGGCTTGCTGGTTGTTGTGTGACCTCTGGAAAGGGGTAAGGTAGGGTTTGAGCTTGATTAAGATCAGTTTTGGCTCAATATTGCTAAAGAAGGCACGATGAGGGACAGCAGCGTGACCAAGCCAATTATCTCGATGCCTATCAGGGATATCAACAATTTGTCTACTGATGAAATGCTTGTCCTGATACCATTTACATTTTATCAGTTGACAAAAACTTCTGTAGGTACCAAGATAATTGAGCTTAAAGGAGGCGAGACAGCAAAAATTTCGGGGGGCAGTTCGGAGGACGAAATCGCGCCGCGCTTATGTAGACCATCGGTCGTCAGGCGCCTTCGCGCCCCCGTAGCTCAGCAGGTAGCGGCGCTGTACCCCTGATCTGCCTGTCATGAGTTCAACCCCTCATGGGGGTTCTCTATGCAAAAAATAAGGAAAACTTTTTTTTGGTGTCTGGACTCCTTTAAAGTGTAAACAATAATTTTCAAACGGTCAGTCAGCCAATTACGTTCTTGGTTTCACAATCTTGATATCAATATTTTGAAACTGTAACCTTGATTCCAAAGAACCTGATCTCTCACTTGCAAATACAACTCTTCCCGTCAAGCTCAATTATCTCGGCTCGCATGAAAGTTATACAAAACTGTAAACTGATAAAATGTTTGTTTTAATATCACATACATTTTATCAATTGACAAGTTTTTCACACCTGTTATATAAGAGCCGAGATAATTAAAATCAAAATGTTAGTTACAGTAGTTGAAAAACGGTTTACTTGCTAATTAATCAACTTCAGTTTCACAATCTTGGTATCATGATTTTGATATTGTAACCTTGATTCCAAGAAGCTGATAGCTGCAAACACAACTCCCCCTTTAAGTTCAATTATCTCGGTTCCTATAAGAGATATCAAAAATCTGTCAACTGATAAATGTTTGTCTTAATATCATCAACATTTCATCAGTTGACAAAAATTGTATATATCTTGTAGTAGTCGAGATAATTGATGACGAAGTTTAATTGAAGAATTGGTAAACAGTTCCCCTACCGATTGAATTTTCAGTTTCACAAGCTCCATATAATGATTTTTAACGGTGACTTATATTGATATCATGATTCTGAAACAGTGACTTAGATTTCGTCATGAATGAACACTTGAACTTACAGGCAGGTAAGTACAATTAGCCCCGATAAGATCTATTATCTCGATTCCTATAAAACATCTGTCAACTGATAAAATATTTGCCCCAATAGTTTTATAGGTTGTAAAATTTCGATATATTTTTTAAGAGCCGAAATAATTGACGTCAAAGTTTGAGTGAGAAATTGGTGAACGGCTCCCCTAACAATTACATTCTCAGTTTCACCATCTTCACATCATGATTTTGTAACTGTGATCTAGACACAGGTGATTCGCGAACAATCCGTTACGGACGCTCAGCGTTCGCGCGCGGTTGAAATAGGAACCGTATACAGACCGCACGCGACC
>NC_013487.2:2445816-2469240 GCF_000004555.2 Caenorhabditis briggsae | reverse complement strand
GCTGGAGCATATTCTGAATAGAACACAGGGCATCGGAGCAGGAGACAGGGGTGGAGGAGATGATGGTCTGGATTGTTGTGGATTCTGATGGCTCGGATTCAGAAGTTGGGGATTCTGAAAAAAATGAGCTAAATGGTCGGATAACTGGGGATTCTTACCATTTCTTGCAGTCGTTGGACCTAAAGTAGGTTCAGGGGACGTTGAGGTTAGCTCATTTTCTTGGAGAGTAGTGGATTCTGTAGGCTGATATTCAAGAGTTGAGGATTCTGAAGAAGATGGAGCTGTGGAAGCTGAAGATTCTGTAAAAAGGAGCTACAGAGTTTAATGGTTCCTGAATCTTACCGTTTCCTATCGAAGGAGTTGTAGTTTGTACAGACGCTTCAGCAGGTTCAGAAGTCGTAGAGGACAGTTCAGATGACGTCATGGAAGTTGGTTGATCTGAAATGTGAATTACTTTTTTTCATATAAGACGAACGCTTCAAAATGTTACCATTTCTCACAGACGTCGTTTTGGAGGACTCGGAAACAGTCACTGTAGTTGGAGGATCTAGAAAAAATTACATCATTTGCCAGTGAATAATTTTACCGTTCCCTTCAGAAGTTGGAAATGCTGTTGTTTGTGAAGCAGAGGGAGATTTAGAAGAGCTCACTGGAGTTGGTTGGTCTGGAAATTTCGATTCTGCTTCGAAAAAACGGTCTTAAAAAGGTTTGTCACTCTTTTTAAGGTCCTTGTAGCTGAAATAAAGGTTCTTTGAGTTACAAAATAGTTTGTTAACAAGAAAGAGGTCCTGTGAAGTTCGAAATTAACCTTAGTATTTCCCAATGAACTATTCTTCAGACTAAAGAACATTTTTAACCCCTTTGAGAGCCACAGGACCCTTATTTTTATCAACGGACTTTTCTGATAAATGTAAGAGTTCTTAAAACGCAAAATGCATTTATTTTAGAACAAAACTTTGCCACTGTTTCATTCAGGTTGTATTTCTTATTAACAGTGCTAGTTGTTGCTCGATTTGTTGCTTACAAATATCCTAAACTCACCTTCCGAAGATGGTGTAGTCTGATCGGATGACGTGGCAATGTTTGTTGATGGCTCAGAAGGTCCAATTGATGTTGTAGACACTGGAAAACCAAATAATTTCACTGTTTTAACTTCAGTAAAGTAAAAAATGAGTTTTACTCACTTTCAGATGTCTCTGTGCTTGACTCCAACTCTCCAGTTGTTGTTGTAGAAACTTCCGGATCCAAAATGACTTTGCCTCCAAGTCCCAAGTCTGGATTATCCAAAAGTGGCTGAATAGCTGGGTCCTTGGTGCAATTAGGGGCATTTTCAGGTTTGTCTCCAAGAATTGGGGGCAAAATTGAGGATAGAAAAATGAAAGCTAGAAAGGAAAGTTTCAATATCATGTTTTTTTTCAAAATGAGGTGAAGCGAAAAAGCTTAACACTTATCTTTTGGGTTAACTTGAAATGTTCACATTGTTATGCAAATTTGATAAAAATGCGAGAGAAAGAATGTTTCAAGAATTGATGTGATGTGTGAATGAATGCTATATAAGGCTAACATTCAATTTGTTAAGGATGAAACACAAAGAATTTAGTTTCATATCAGTAGGTGAACTCCACTACAGCAAAAATGAGCCATCGCATTCTATCCGCAATGTCATGACTACTGTGATGTCATGTATTTGACGACACATTTTAGCGTTTTCTAGAATATTCTGATTCAGATTGCGTACGCAAACACAACGACGCGCAATGACCAATTCAGTTGCGCGCTTATCCACATTCCGCGCAGTCAGGCGGACCACAAAGGCCAGTCATTTGCCTCACTCACTTAGTTTCTTTCATTTAGTTGTGATCGTCCCTCTTTCTTTTAGGTCGTCACTCTTCCTTTTAGATCGTTTTTTTAACCTTAGAATTATTGATTTGTCCCTAATAATGCGTTAGAGACTCTTTATGCCTGCATCTCTTTTATCACGATAAATAAGACGTATATAAGAATCTAGGTTACTTCTTTCATTTCTCTTCTAATAAGTACGTATCTTTCACCAATTTTCTCTCATTTTCCAGAAAACTGTTCTTCTTCTGTTATCGCAGCTATTTAATCACGGAAAGACCCTATTTTTGACGCTCGCCAACTAGCCGTACCGTTTAAGCATTGTTAAGCGATTTGTCTAGCTTTTGTCTATTAAGCGATTTTGTCTATTAAGCGATTTGTGGATCTTATGAAGCAGCAGAATTTCTACTGCAGCTCTTTTTTCAGGTGCCCTTCCGTAAAGCTTGGTACGGTGCTTGGTTTTGGTAAAACGTTCCTAGTTAGTCAGATGTAAGAATGAAAACCGGCCATATCCGGGCCCTGACGGGCTTTATTATAGTTCCTTTTAGAACCAATATGTTTTGACCAATTATAAATTAGATACGGCAGAACTCGACGAGTACTACGAAATGATAATACTCGGAAAACTGTATCATGTTTATGAACGAAGTTATGGCGAGTCGACGACACAGACTGGGCCCGGCTCGGAACGGATGGGCAGTCTTATAGAATGTAACTTAGTTCACAGACAGGGTATTATTTTCCAAATAGTATTATTCTGTATTGCTTGTCGAGTTGTATCATATAAAAACTAGTTCACGAGGTATTGATTCTAAAAGACGCAATGGAAGGGCCCGCCAGTGCCCTACCCGTTTTCAAGTCTCATTAGATGGTTCGTTCTTACTCTAGCTTCTCTTATCCTTCTTTGTGCTATGTTACAAGGAGGTGATACCACCGAAATACCTCTAGTAGAAGGGCTTTTTAACTTTTGATTTGAGCTCAATAATCTTAGTTGTTATAAGAGACACCAAAGTTTTGTTAACTGATGAAATGTGGATATGATCAACATTTTATCAGTTAAAATTTTTTAATATCTTTGACAGAAACTGAGATACTTGAGCTTGAGCTTAACACAGTGTGGGTGGCCCTGTTATGTCATGTTACAAGGAGGTGATACTACTGTAAAACCTGTAATAGAAAGACCCCTCTCACTTTTAACTTTGTCTCTGATTTTCTCGGTTTCATCAGAAGATATAACATTTGACAACTAATAAAATGTTTGTGTTATAAAGACAAACGATTTACCAGTTAACAGATTTTTGATGTTTCGCATAGGAATTGAGATAATTGAGCTCAAACTTGATAGTGTGGGAGTCCTTCTATTACAGGTTATGCCGTAATAAGGGAATTAGAGATCTGGAACTTCTTCATGTCCCACTAAATCTTTCACTGAAAAACTTTTGTGTATCCTGTTATACTAACATTGCTTCATCTGATTGTCTTTTAAATTTTCGTGTTTTACAGATAAGCTCAACTTAAAGCGTTCAACAGCAAGCACGCTACCATATCATGTCGAGTCAACAAACATCTCCTAAAGGCATTTCAGAAGGTTTGTGAATTGTTTCCTCTTAGTTGTCAACTAGTTTTGAATAGTTTTCAAACTGACAGATTTGCTATATGAGACTATTTTTAGAAAAAAGAGTTCTTCGTCCAGCCGATGACCTTCTTCCGGAGGATTGCTTGTTTGAGGAAATTCCTTGTGAGTTTCCAAAAACAAGAGTTCAGGTATCTTCACTTGGGCATCGCGAAGCAGTTTGCAGTTGTGATTTGGACGCTGACCGAAGGACCATCAAGGACCAAAAGCAATGCAAACAAGATGCCGCCGCCACCAACATCTCAAAAATGAAGAACATGACTCTCAGGGATCATGACTACTTCGAGGAGCCAATCGTCAAATCGGCGTTGGAGAGCCGAGCCAAGGCAAGATTTTTTTGAAGATCATAGTATTTACTATAGTTGGTTACAGTTCTTTATATTCCCTTGTATAGTTAGTTATAGCTGGTTAGTGGAAAACTAGAAACCATTTAACCTAGACCCTTAACGTTCAACTTAGAATCTATTTACCTCGGTTTCTTTGATAGATACAAAAACGTTGCCCTAATAACATGTTTGTGAAATTATGTTGAATGCTTTATCAGTTGACAAATTTCGATATCTTAGACAGGAATCGATGTAATTGAGTTGAAAATTAACGGTTTAGAAGCATTGTTTCAGAGGCTTTACGGTAGTTTTCTTTCATAATGGCTGAAGACAATGATAAGAGTACTTAACCATCAAATGATATATTGAAAAAACCTATTCAACTAAACCAAACTTTTTTCAGAAGGCTCTTCCATTGTTGCCAACCCGACAAGCCATGGAGATCTACAGACGGCGCCAAATGGCAAGAATTCAACGTCGCCGCGAACAGCACACCAACATCTGCTACCAGGAAGAAGCTATGGAGCATTTCGAGAGAGGGGTGGTTCAGTATGGACCATACACCCCTCTCTTCTCTCAGGAAATCAATTTCTAAGTGACTAGTTTATTAAGCACATCAGCATAAATAAATTTTTTATAATACTCCGGTCTTTTTTGTTCAATTTCAAAAATCTTGGAGGCATAAGAAGTTTTAGATTACTGTAATAAAACAAGAAAAACAAAGTCGTTTTCCTTTCAATTTTTAGAGCAGGTTAGATAAAGAGATAAAGGCTTTGGAGCATTAGTACTTTCAGGAGGCTTATAATTAAGATTGTCCACTTGTCCAAACCTTTTTGTACTGATCGAAGTAGTTGTCCGGATTCACTTCCATTTCCTTCCGCAGCGAATTCCTTCCCTGAATAGTTAAAAAATCAATCAATGCTACAGTAATCCTCAATCCTCACCTTCCTCTGCAACTTCTTTTCCTGCAGAACGAATGCAATGAAAAATGCCAAAGCATACTCCGGAAGACATGCAGACAACTCCATCCAAAAATAATACCAGGGCCTTGTCATAAGTGCATTAAAGTTGAGAAATAAGAATGAGGAAAGACTATGAAACACTTCGAAAATGTACATCATGTGGATTGGAAGGGAAATCGTTTCCAATGAACGAAGCGACTCTTCCACTTGGTATCGTTTGGTGAGAGCGGAGCCACGGTTTTGAAGATGGAATTTTAGTTTCTGGAATTTTTCAAGTTTTTCAGGAAACCGCAAAACCTCTAATAGAAGGGCCCAACCTTTAAACTTTGACCTAGCTTATCTCGGTTCCTGTCGAAGATATAAAAAAGTTGTAAATTGATAAGTTGTTTATCATAGTATCGTCAATGTTTTATCAGTTGACAGCTTTTTGATATTTTTTACAGGAAATGAGATAAATGGTCTCAAACTTGACATTGTGTGAGAGAGCTTCTGTTACAGGTTTTACGGCATCTCATCGATAAAAATTGAAAAACTAAAAGAGAAAGAAACCAGCCTTATTCTTGTAAACCAAATAGCGGAATCCAGAATATGAAACTGTTTGCACGATAATTGACATGGAGAACGCCAAGAGCATGTTGAATGGTACCGCTGGAAATTAAACTGATGAGAAAGAATCTCAGCTTTTGAAATAGTACTTTTAGGGATTTTTCTATATTGTACTTGATAAGTTTCTGGATTGAAAAAAATACCAGTAGGATCTTTTTTCACTGTTTTCAGTACTGCATAGATGTTCTGAAATGTGTTATTGTTTCTATTCCGTATGCTATACTTTTTACTCCGTTACTAAGTTTGTATGGGAATATGAAAAACACAAAATATGTAAGAACCTCTCAAGAAGTCATACTTTTAAGGCCAATATTGGGGTACCTTCTGAGCTACGCATTCTATAATTTTTGACTCTACTAACCTTCCCTTGCGGCAATGCAATAAACTGTTGTGCCTCCAAATGTGGTTTGCGAATAAATGAGTCCGAGGAACCAGGTGGCTAAACATGTCTGAAAAATAAGAAGTTTTTGAGTTTTCCTTTTTCGGTTTCAAGAACATCATGAAATCAGTTATTGATGTTTCATAACTTCAAAAATGGAGTAAATATATTTTCTTAAAAGTTATGATTAAAATTTTTTAACAGTTTCAAGAAGTTTTTAGTTGTATTGTAGGAATATTTGTACGTTTATCAAAAAGTAATTTCACTATTTTTAACACACTTAAATACCTGTAGCATTAACAACCATGTCCATGCTGTTCGATTTGTCTGATACGTAGCTACTCGGCTTGTCGCTATACACCTTTCAACTACCAGTGTGGGCATTGTGTAAATTGCAACAAACATTCCAATGTTTAGGAATAGACGGAGACCAAAACATCTGGAAGTTTTGAGATTATGGGAACTCCATGAAACGAATCACAGTAAGCTTAATGGTAAGTAATGGGAGGAAATGAATGTTTTGAAACTGTAAATATTAGTGAAAACGAATTTTCGTGGTAATCTTCTGTGGTAAATTAATATATTTTGTCAATTGTTGTTACCATTTCTAGTACATTGACGCATTTTAAGTGAATTGGGGCTATTCCGGTTCTGTGTGTTTTCAGTTTGCTGATACATTTTTAGTTCCTTGACGCTTTTCTGGTGTTCAAAATCTTACCTCTCACTAGTTGAAATAATATCACAAGATGATGTTTTATACATAGCAACATGCCAGTTATAAAGATCCGAGGAGTGAAGGAACAACCTGAAATAATATTGTATGTGTCTTCTTTTTTTTTGAGATAACATGAATTTGAAACTGTTATTTTTCAATTTTTCGGTCGGAAACTTTTTTTCCAACATTAAGACTTCCAGTTTCACCGTTTCCAGATTATCATAAAATTTAAATGATTCTATTAATTGCTCGTATACATCATCTGTAAACGAACCGATCCAAACAGTGCACAAAAATGCCTCCACAATGTATAATTAACAAAATTCGAGTGTTCAAGTGGTACAACGGATTTTTGGCGATGCGCATAATTAGCCATCCCATCAATGGAAGTAGTATAATTGAGATAATTAAAAAGGATAGTAAAAGAAGAGATAATGGAGGGAATTGGGCGATATCTCTCATAAGATCACAGTTTGACAGGTTCATTTTGAAGAATTTCTGGAATTGGAACCTTGGAATCTGGAATCGTTGAAATATTGAAATAAAAAAGTAGAGAAATCTTCAAAGGGCAAAAAAAATGATTCAGAAGGAAAAAATAGGCCAAACGACAAAAGTTAACTTGATTTCCCTTATGACTCTCGTTTTTCTATAGACAGCTGATTACGGGGGAAATCAAGTTATTGGAATTTTTATGAATGAACTTTGAGGAGGGTGACCTAGTTAGAAAGCTATAGAAAAGTTGTTTCTGGAAGTTTTAGAAATGAGTAACTGATCAAATTGTTGAACTTTGATCCTAAACAAAGCAACTTCGTGCACTCGTGAAAAAATGAGAATGACAGATGATTAGAAATCAGATTATCATTCTTTTTTCATTAAATTTGAAGGTTTAGTCCTAAAAAGTTTTTGTAGCTCATGGAACTCATAAAGCAAGGAAATATTTAGCACACACGAAAATTACGACACCAATAATGAAAACATATTCAGAAAGTTTAGTGGACTCATGAAACTGTAAAATTTTTCAAAAAATTTGGTCAAAAAACTGTCAAAACATTTTTCACTGATGTCTGTGGAAACTATCGAGGTGATCATTTTGCAACTGGACGTTTCAGAACTCACCGTTCTAGATTGTCCGGTTGCGAAGTGTCCGGTTCTGAAACGTTAGGTTGCTAAAACGTCAGCTAGGTCGCTAAAAAGTGATAAATCGAGCAATAAAATCACGGATTCGATAAGGTGACAGAAAAGAACAATCAAAGTTCTATTTACCACCTTTTTATACCTCTGATTTCGCTCAGAGCAGACGCATTCCCTCCATAATTCTAGACAATTATCTAGGAACTAGGAGACACAAAAAAAGAGACAAATAGCTGTTAGCTCCTTGTCATACAATGATATTTGTATTATTTTTCCCTTTTTGGCTGTTCTTATGATTTCATAAGATTATGTGAAAAATGAGACAATTTAATTTGATTCGTGGGACAAGCTTATTGAGTTCATTAAGGTTGGACAGGTGCGAGAAGGATGACCAAAATTAAAAGCGAGGAATTTTCAGGAACACTTTTCAAAGGAGGGGAGACATGAAAAAACTGTTTCCCCTCATTCATGGAAAATTAAAGATTGTATTTGAAAATCAATATCAGTTCTGCCAATGCGTCAGGATTCAATCAATGGAATTTTTATAATTTTTACTATTTCATGTTTTCATTTTATGAGCTTAAAGTGTTTCAAAAAACTGATTTTTCTATAACCAAGTTGAAACTAAATCGCATATGATTAGAAGTAAATTATGAAAAAAATAATGGAAAACAGATGAGGAAAATTAGTTTTTACAATTGAGTCTTTTGTTTTAAGTTTTTCGGTTTCATGAACTCATTTTTTTCGGCTAGTGTTCAAATTAAATAATTCAAAAAGTCTGAAACAGTTTTTAAAATGTGAAAAACCAATTTTTCTCGCTCAAATGATACTTGAAACTTTTTAAAAGTGGGGGGACAGGAGATTTTTCGTAGTTTTTTTTTTGTAGCTAGAGTATGCATTCTACCGTCACGGTGTACAATGCTTGATGTCACTCTCCGTACAGCTGTCGTCTTCGCCTTTATGTATGCAATCGGGCGTGCGCTTTCTCTTTGCCCGCGTAGCTCAGTCGGTAGAGGCGCCGCGCCCTCAATCATCGCCCTCACAAGTTCAACTTCTCGAGGGGCATCTTTGAACGGAATTTCGAGAACATTATTTTTTCATGTCCCCCCACCTTTAATAGTCTCTTTTTTTTCAAAATACATATTGGAATTTCGGCGCAGCTCAATTATCTCGATTCCCATGAAAGATATCAAAAGTCTGTCGACTATTAAAAAATTTGTTTTATTAAGATAATCAGTTGAAAATGTTTTCTACCTTTTGAAGGAACAGAGATGATTGAGCACAAATGACATTTATAGGGTGGGCTCCTATTAGGTTGGTAAAAAAAGTAATGCGCGTTAGTGTTAACTAACAAGGGAGGTCGTTTTAGAAAGGCTTTCAGAATTTTCTTATTTTTTGACAGGGGTTAGTTGACACGCTCAAAAAGCCCCTGTCAAAATCTGTATATGCACTTTTTCCAAAAATGCTGAAAATTTTTGTCTGAAAGTTTCCAATTTCTTAACCATTGTAAACCTCATTTTTCTCCGTTATTTCGCCTCCCGGGAACTTCCGGAAACACCGTTGACATGTACACACTTACGCACTGTTTTTCCCAGCGTTGAGGTGGCCGGGTGGTTGTGGGCGCGTGTTATAAGCTAAAGGTCTGTGGTTCGATTCCCTCTTTTGAAATTATCTTTTGCTTTTTTTGATCAAATTCCTAGACATCTATTCGAATTTCGAGTCTGTCTGGTCATTTTGGTGACTTTAAATAATGATTTTCACATGTTAACAGAGCTGATAATCAATGATCCTTTGAAATCCATCAAAAATCGTTTTTTTTAAATTCAAAAATAGTTGACAGATCACAATACGTTTTTTGGCTTATTGCTCTTTCAAATTTCAAACTAAAATTGGCTACGTCACTTAATGCGTCCAGACAATGACAAAATGGTTCAAGTATTTTTAGTGTTTCGAATTCGACATTTAAATGTTGTTCTGATTCATTTAAATCAATTCCAATGCCCTGGGAGAATCTATACTTTATTAAAATGTTTTTTAAAAATCTGTAAAACAAGGACACCAATTTCATTTATTCATGTTTCAAGTAGTTGTTATAAGCAAAATAATTTATTAAGTTTAGTGAGACTTCAATCTCATCCTCCCAAAAACAAACTTAATTCCAATCCTTCTGATAGTTCTCAAAGTACACAGCTGTATCGATCTCATTACTCTTCCGCAACCCCTGCGAACTATTATCACTCACACGATTTTCCATTTTGATAAAAGTGATAACGAACACTAGAGAATATTCTGGAAGGTAATTGTTGGCTTCAATCAGAAAAAAAGTACAAGGGCCTCGAGGAATACGGATTGAAGTAAAGGACAAAAAATGAAACGGAACTGTAGAGGAATTGGAAAATGAACATGAGATGAATGGGTTCATGAAGGATACGGAAGGCTCGGAGGGGTTCTTCAACTTGGTACTTTCGGATGAGGTCGCCGCCGGTTTTTTGAAGATGTTCACGGAGTTTCTGGAAGCTTTCTTTGATTATTATTGAAGGAGGGGAGACGAAGATTTTTTTGGAGTTACGCATCTGGACGTGACGGTGTACAGCTTGACTTGGATGAGTGTCGACCGTTCTAATAAAGCAAATGCCCCTTCTTTAAATTTTCCGAAATGTTATACTTGTCAAGAATAAGGATGATTTATCCAATCGATTAATTCCAAAAAAAATGTTTTTTAATTTATGGCGCGGTCAGATTACAGGTTGAAACTTTTCAAATTTTCCATGAAGATATGATATTTTCAAAATATTACTGTTCCATATTTATCATTTCAGATTTGAATGATTTGTAACGATAACTATTCGAGCTCCTACAGTTCCTACTACAACTACTAGTTTAGCTACGCGATTGCAAGCGCTAGCTACGCCACCTCTTGACAAGGACGCCCCATGTGACGTAGTCGGTAAATTCGTGATGTCCCTAATAATTATCCCATACGCTCAATCTCCCCAGTGATTGTAGTTTTTGCAGTAAAAATCCTATTTTGGATACCCAGTAAATGCTCTAATAGACTCCCACATTATACTAGCACTCTGTCTTGGATTACTGTTTTCGTTTTGCTACTACGAATGCCATCCCTGCACCCAAGTTTAAGCGCAATTATCTCTTCTTATGAGATTTAACAAATCTGTCAACTGATAAAATGTTTGTCATAATCTTTGCGGCATCTTTGTAGTTCGCAGGTTTTTGATATTTCTTATCAAAATTGAGATAACTGAGCTCAGGGTTGAATTAGAACATTTGTTTTAATTTCAGTGGATTGCTGTGAAAGCTGGATGAGTTAAATCAAAATACATAATTACGTATGAGACGGCTTTCAAAAAAGAAAATCTCAAAATTCGATCTAAAACTTTGATAATTTATTTAGGTCTCAAGCAGTTGTTATGTGCAAAATCACTTTTAAGTCTTAACGAAAGTCCAACAGACGTTCCCAAGAAAAACATTATCAATTCCAATCCTTTTGATAATTCTCAAAATACACTGCAGTATCAATTTCGATACTCTTCCTCAGCCCCTGCGAGCTATTATCACTGACCCGGTTCTCCATTCTGATAAAAGTGATAACAAACGCTAGAGAATATTCCGGAAGGTAGATGTTAGCTTCCATCAGGAAAAAGTACAAGGGTCTCGAGAAATACGGATTGAAATACAGGACAAAAAATGAGACGGAACTGTAAAGGAAATGGAAAATGAACATAAGGTGAATGGGTTGATGAAGGATGCGGAAGGCTCGGAGGGTTTCTTCGACTTGGTATTTTCGTATGAGGTCGCCACCGGTTTTTTGGAGAAGTTCGCGGAGTTTCTGGAAGCTTTTTTGGATTATTAGAAAATAGATTATTTTGAAATTTTTGGCATAAAACACTCCACATTTTCAACATCTTGGCTGAGTAGCTAAGGATTCAAACGATTTATGAAACCCAATATTTTTTACTTGATTCCAAAACAAAAATTGGAATTTATATTTCATTTCTACTTTTTTATCATAATCTTTCAAATTTTCAAAAAGATATGAGATTTTTGAAACAGTACCGTTTCAAATGTATTGTTTCAGATATGCATGAATGGAAACTTTACTCATCCGTTTAGACATACATTTCTAGACATTCTCGCGGTTTTTAATATTCGCGGTTACAGGACTGCTACTAGAGCCAGTTACACTGAATGACAAAATGTTGAGAATGGTAATTTCTAAATCTGACAGTTTTTTTGAAATACAGAAATTAAAAAAAATTAATTTTTTTATACTGCTACAAGAAGTTAAAATAACCAGAATGTTATGATTTTCAGGAATTCCAACTTAACACACATTCGAATTTTCACATGATTGCAAGAAAAAGTGAAAAGTTGGAATCACAAAGTTCGTACACCATCGAAGTATTCAAAAATTTTCCTAGAGATATGGAATTTCTGAAATGGTACCGTTTCAAAAATACATATTCTTTCAGATTTAAATGATTCGAAATTATCACTATTTCCGTTTCTACATTTTCCACACCTGACTCAGCCACGGCAAACGCCAGATAGACCACTCTTAACTTTCCCGTGGTGTAGTCGGTAAATTCGTGATGTCCCTAATAATTATCCCATACGCTCAATCTCCCCAGTGATTGTAGTTTTTGCAGTAAACATCCTATTTTGGATACCCAGTAAATGCTCTAATAGACTCCCACATTATACTAGCACTCTGTCTTGGATTACTGTTTTCGTTTTGCTACTACGAATGCCATCCCTGCACCTAAGTTTAAGCGCAATTATCTCTTCCTATGAGATTTCAAAAATCTGTCAACTGATAAAATGTTTGTCATAATCCTTGCGGCATCTTTGTAGTTCGCAGGTTTTTGATATCTCTTATCAAAATTGAGATAACTGAGCTCAAAGTTGAATTAGAACATTTGTTTTAATTTCAGTGAATTGCTGTGAAAGCTGGATGAGTTAAATCAAAATACATAATTACGTATGAGACGGCTTTCAAAAAAGAAAATCTTAAAATTCGATCTAAAACTTTGATAATTTATTTAGGTCTCAAGCAGTTGTTATGTGCAAAATCACTTTTAAGTCTTAATGAAAGTTTTACAATTGTATACATCACAAACTAGACCTCGACAAAATTTTTAATTATTAAATAATTTTGAAACAAAAAAATTTTTCTCGGTCCCTATAAAAGATAGAAAATCTGTTTGCTGATAAAATGGGTATCACAATTTCACTGACATTTTATCAATTGTTGGTTTTTGATATCTCACGTTAAAATGGAGATACCTGAGAATTTCCTTTTGAGGTGCCGATAAACTTTCACGGTTTCAACATTTTTCTATTAGAAGTCGTAAACAAAGCTAGATATTGTTCGACCCCCAGTCTAATATCTCTTGAACTCACCTCATTCCTCTTCACCAAATGTCTATACCATCCGATGGAAACCAATTGAATGATAATTGTGATCACAAAAACCGCCAGCACATGTAGAGGCAGACTGGAACTAGCGGTCATACAATACAACGCTTGTCCTCCAAAACTTTGTTTAGAATAAATCAACGCTAGTAGAAACGCAGTCAACAAAAACTGAAATCCAAGAACCAGGGACCAGGAATGTTTGTCGGATTGATAGGAGAAGGTTCTCCGGGTGGCCAGGTATCGTTCAAGGGTTAATGCAGGAGTGGTGCATACACAGAACCACATGGCTGAGTTGAAACTGATTCGGAGGAAGAAGCAACGTTCGGATGAGGAGATGATGTCGCAAGGAGATAGAACATCGGGAAGTATGATGATGTAACGGTGGAGGTCCCAACCGTGGAAGATGAGCCTGAACAAAGTTTTGCGGTTTCGAATAAGTTTTACTTTTGAGAGTAATTTGATAATTGAACAACTTGAGAAGTTGAACTTGTGGGATCAGCGTTGAAGGTAACGATGAACTACGGTGGCGTAAGCTAAGGCGGGGTGACCAACGTTTACTATGCACCATCACGTTGGAATGCATACTAGCACCGAAAAAAAACGGAACTTTTTTTTTGTCCCCCAACAGCCTTTAACTTTCAAAAAAAGTATAGTTTCGCAGTTTCAAATCAGTGTTACTAGAGCAGAAATTTAAGAGTTGTTCGCTGGAATATTTATGAATTCATGTAAAACATAAAAATGGGTTTTTTAAATCTAGGTTTTTTTTTTAAATGAATGACAGAAGTTAAAAAATTGACTGTAATGTTGTCAAAACTTCAATTGTGATAACTTCCAAACCTGGCAAATCTTTGAAATACAAAAATGTTCCGTTTTCACTGTTGCAAGAAGTTAAAGTAAACGAAGTGTTATGATTGTCAGGAATTCTGAACTGGCATGCCATTCAATATTTTTACTTTATTAAAAAAAAATGCAAAATGGTAAAATCAACATGCGTGTGATGCATTCCGACCAAAACCTCTCAATGTTTTATAGAGATATGGGATATTTGAAACAGTAGCTTTTCAATTATATAATTTCAAATATGCATGGTTTACTATAACAAAGTTTTGAGAGTATTCGTTCGATTGTTTAAATAACACAATCAAAAACATTCGAAGATGGGTTTTGAAAATCGGAGTTTTTAATGAACAACAGAAGTTAAACAATTAACTCAAAGGTTGTCGAATTTTCAATTATAGTAACTTGAAAATCATTTTTCGTTTAATTTACTGTCACAAGAATTAAAAATAACCAGAATGTTATAATTTTCAGGGATTCGGACGTTGTACCAAATGTAATAGTTTTACTAGATTCTAAAAATGCAAAGAGTTGAAGTCGAAAGGGCAACGAATTATTGAAATATTCAAAATTGTTCATAGAGATGTGAGACTTCCAAAACAGTACTGTTTCAAATTTATCATTTCAGATTTGAATGCTTCGAAACAATTACGGTTCTAGTTCCAGTGGTTTGAACACGCGATGTTATTAACTCAGCTCTATAGAGCAAGCTACGACAGAGGACGTCCCACGTGACGCAGTCGGTAGAGTCATGATGTCGCTAATTGTAAGGATCTTTCCATGAGCTGAATCTCATTCAGTGGTTACAACTCGTCGTACACATTCACTTTTGAATATCTAGTAAATGCCCTAATAGGCACTGTACTTATATTTTGAGCTAGATTAACTCAATTCCTATAAGAGATATCAGAAATTTGACAACTGAGAAAGTTCTTATCATGTTATCACCATACTTTTTGTAGTTCATGAACTTTCTGCATCCCTTACAGAAACCGTGATAACTGAACTCAAATGAAAATTAGAAAGTTTGAGAGGATTACTGTTAGATTTGATGCAGTTCACATTATAATGATCTCGAAACAGGAAAATTGCGATTTTCGCTTTAAAACCCTCTTTTGTTTTCCCTTATCCAACAGAAAACTGCAAAAAACCCACCTGTCTGCAAAATGCACAATCAGAGCAATTGCATGCGCCACCAACACCACTTTTGTGTTTTTATGATACAATGGATTCCGGATGATTCTTTTGATAACATAGATTATCATTGGAATAGTGACCACAGCGATGGTGATAAATGAGAATAGAAGGATTCGAAGCGGTAGATACGTGGCAATCGCTTCCATGTCCGAGCAGCTACTACTAGCATTCATTCTTTTGAGCGTTTGATATCAAGAGTGGATAGCTTTTTTTGAAGTTTGAAATGATAAGTCTAATGAGCCAGTATTCTAGGAAAATAGAGTCACATGGTGCCGACTTGATGACTCGACAATCATATTCGACTGCTTTCTAATTGGATATAGAAGAGGAAGGAGAAGAAAAAAACAATTCACTTGGGGGGAAAAAGAACTAGACCAAAAGATGTGGAAAATGAGATTTTTGGAGCCTTCTTACGAAAAATAAAATTAGAGGAAAGAAGGGAGAAAAACAATGAAGAAAAGAATAAAAGAAGAGGATAAGGTGACGTTTGTTATGATGGTTAGCAGAATTAAGATAATGGTCGGCCGCGGTCAGCCTAGACCGTAAAGGTTGCTTATTCCAAAAAAAAAAGAAAAAACATCCAGAACGAAACAATTATCGGTTTTAAGTCCAAGACTTTATACGTGTTTAGAACATAGTGGTATTAAAGGTATTAAACCTTGGACAGTCGCAAATATTTTAAACATTTTGATGCAAACAATAATGGAGGGATCGAAATTCGAAATTTCGAAACATTTATTATTCTAATGTACCCAATCCTCAAAAATGCTTCAAACAATAAAATGCTGAAATTTATTTCCAATATTTTTTCGGTTACAGAATTCTTGTTTCTATTCTCCTTTTTGAATTTCTCTAGTACACAATCGTCTTCTGGCACTTCTATATAGTTGATTTGCATTTTAGCAAGATTTTTCGGGTTTAAGGAAGCCGTTTTTTTGTATTTGGATTTGGATTGTCTTTTGAAACACTGTTCACAGAGGCCCCTCGAAAAGTTGAAATATGAACTATGTGTTTGCAAATCTCGATAAACTTTTGAAACACTCTTGACAATTTACAAATTTGCTGTTTCTCTAATTTCATATTACCCTCTCTTTCAAGATGAATTTTGTTGCACCTTTATCTCTCCTGGGATTGTTTTAGTTACACCTCATATTCTTGAATGGAAGCTGATTTCTCGGATCCTAAAAAAGGATACGGGCGAAAGTCGGCTCTGAAACTAAAAAAGTCTATCGCCACACTCAATTTCCGGTCTTCCATGTATACAGTGCGGTCAATATCTTTAAGACCCCCCCCCTTGATTTCAGGCGCACAGAAAAAACTAGAAGAGATATCAAAAAACTGTAAATGCCATTTGATTCACTACCAAAAATAACCCCAGGAGACAAAGTTTCATGACACTATGCCTGTCCGCGCACCATCTAAAAAACCCATTTGCAAGCGGTCAATAGACCCCCCGGATTTTTCGATGATACAGTGATAAATTTCATGAGAAAATTTTTTGGAAGTATCAAATATCAGTCTTAAAATTGTTTTTAGATAGTTTTAAATCAAGTAAGAACGGTTTCTGAAAGTTTCCCGATCAGAAATTGACATCTGAAAATTCGTCTCACAATTTTTGCTGTTTTTGGGAGAGACTTCGGTTTCATGGAAAAGTACGGAGTTCTACATGATGGAATTCAGATTTATTTTATTTTATTGAGAAGCTATTATCCCCCTTTTGATGCCTTAGTCATTTCGAGAAGATTCAGGCCGAATTCAGATGAGTACAGATCCCTAAATTCAAAGCTGAGACATTTGATGAGTTCTGGAGCTCACGTTGAGAAGATTTTCGGGACAGTTCCGCCAATCATAATTTTTCAAATGATGAAACAATGGAAAAGGGTAAGAGAGCTTTCAAACAAAATGAAACTACATTGAATTCCATCATGCAGAACTCCGGATTTTTTCATAAAACCGAAATCTTTCCCAAAAACAGCAAAAGCTGGAGATGAATTTTCAGAAAACAATTTTTTTTCAGAAAACTTTTAGAAATCGATGAAGATATTGACCGCTTGCATATGGGTTTTTTAGATGGTGCGCGGACAGGCATAGTGTCATGAAACTTTGTCTCCTGGGGTTATTTTTGGTAGTGAATCAAATGGCATTTACAGTTTTTTGATATCTCTTCTAGTTTTTTCTGCGCGCTCAAAATCAATGGGGGTCTTAAAGATATTGACCGCACTGTATTCAAAATTCTATTCCAGACTAGACCTCACATCATGGATATTTTTGAAAAAAAAAACTGATGTTTCAAATAAGTTGGGAGAAATGGAACTGGAGCATTTAATGAATAAACTTTCAAATTTTTCTGTTTCCTCAGTTTTATATATCTATGCGCTCGGGGAGTTTTGCCATTACCAATCATTTTTTGCAAAGCTTTGCTTTGAGCCCATAAATCTCATTCCCTGTAGAAAATATCAAAAAACTGTCAACTAACGAAATGTTCATCATAATATCACCAAAATTTTATCAATTGGCAAGTTTTTTGATAGCGCTTATAGGAACCAAGATAATTGAGCTCAAAGTTAGCCTTCAATAAACCACATGGGCGCAATCATATTGCTCAAGTTTTTAAACTTAATTTTTAAAGAAATTTTCGAGTTTTCTAACTCATGATCTCAATTTTTGTGACCTACAAAATTCTAAAAAATAGGGCTAAAAATGACCTAGAAAAAAAAATTAGGTCGTGACCTAGAAGAAATTATTTCATGACCTAGAAAAATTAGGTCATAACCTAGAAAAAATAGGTCGCGATCTAGAAAAAATTAGGTCGTGACCTAGAAGAAATTAGGTCATGACCTAGAAAAATTAGGTCATGACCTAGAAAAAATTGGGTCGTGACCTAGAAAAAATTGGGTCGTGACCTAGAAAAAATAGGTCGTGATCTAGAAAAATTAGGTCATGACCTAGAAAAAATTGGGTCGTGACCAAGAAAAAATTGGGTCGTGCCCTAGAAAAAAAAAGTCGTGACCTAGAAAAAAATTAAGTCATGGCCTAGAAAAAATTAGGTCGTGAGCTAGAATAATTAGGTCGTGACCTAGAAAAAATTAGGTCATGACCTAGAAAAAAAAATAAGGTGATGGCATATAAAAAATTAAACAGAATCTAAAATTCATTTGACTTGAAAGACAGTTGTTTTCCAAATGATCCAAATAATCTGATTTTGAATCTAGATTTTGGAATTTTCTGGGTCATGACCCAATTTTTCGAACTTCTTTTTCAGCACCACTTTCAGAAAATTTCTTTGATGATTCACAACTTTTCTGTTTCTCCAATTTCATATTACCCTCCTCTTTCAAGAAGATGTGTTTATTCTGTGAATTTTTTAGTTACACTTCATATTCACGAATGGAAGTTCATTTCTTGAATCCTAAAACAGGATACGGGGCGGAAGTCGGCTCTGAAACTGAAAAGTCTATCGCCACACTCAACTTCCGGTCTTCCAGTTATAATCAAAGTTCAATTCCAGACTAGACCTCACATCATGGCGTTACAGAGATATTTAAAAAAAAAAGAGATGATGTTTCAAATATGTTGGGAGAATTGGGGTTTGGCGCGTTGGACTTATTGAACAAAATTTCGAAATTCCATGTTTTAATAATCTTTTACGTTTCGGGAAATCTTTAAAAAAAATTTTTTTCACGGAATAGTGTATTTCTTTGCAAACAATAGATTTCAATCAGTGGTAAAGTGGTAAAATGGCAAGTTCAGAGGAGGAAGGTTGTAGGTTCGATTCTCCCGATCCCAAAAATTTTGCAAAACTTTTTTTGTTTTATTTTAAGCTGCCATAACTGGCTCTGGAATAAAATTTACGCAATCTAAACATGTTTTTGGGGAGTTTCTCGTTATGAATAGGCATTTTCCAAAATAAAAACAGACATTTAATTTTTGAAGAAATTCACAAATATGCTCATGGGTAGATTTTTCGAAGATTTTTCAAAACATTTTTTTTCAATTTTTTTTGTTTTTTTTTAAATTGAAAAAACAGTTGAGGAAAAACTAAACACATCGTTGGCATTCGATGACAAACTACTGGAAACATATGTTCTTGGCACAATACGCGCATTTGACCATCGACAATCTTTTGCACCCAGATAATTGGCACTTTCCATAAACTTTCCGGTTGAAGCAATATTGAATTGGTCTGTCACAATTCGGAGCGAAAATTTTTTTTGAAAAATCTTCGATGAACCCATGAGCATATTTGTGAATTTCTTCAAAAATTAAATGTCTGTTTTTATTCTGGAAAATGCCTATTCATAACGAGAAACTCCCGAAAAAACATGTTTAAATATATATGGGAAAATTATCGTTTAAAATAAATGTATGACGATTTTTCGAATGTCTTCTTCTCTTCTGCGGTAGAGCGCGGTCACCAGACTTGTGCTAATCTTAATGATGATAAATTCATGTTATAACTTCTGTTTCATGTATTTCATTTTTTGGTTTCGTGAATGATAAAGGTAATCCCGTTTATCTTTTGAGTAGAGTAGAAGTGTCGGTACTTTTAAAATTCACAGTTTCATACAGTTAATCTTTGTTCTTGTGAATTTTCATCAATAGTAACTTAGTGATTTTCTTTGTAATTTGTCATTTATCCTTTACTTCATAGAAGCCACTTTTATGATCAAAAATGTTCCTCGTTGTGTCAAAAACGTAACGGAAGGAGGTTAAAGCAAGCCTGAAACTAGAAAGCTTGAATGTTTGATTCAATTTCCGGTATATTCAAAGGAGTTTTTTCAGACTAGATCAAGGTTTCAGAGAAACTAGTCAAAAAAAGCTGAATTACTTAGAATACTGTTTCTCAATGTTGATAAAGAAAAATATGCATTTTCAAATTGATCTGGTTACGGATTTAGAATAGAATACACCGAAGAGGTCGATGCGAGGGATTAAATTTGCACTAGGGTTCCGAAAAAAGCTCAGTCATAAGCTTAAGTTTACGTAAGCTCCCCATGAAGCAGGCTCATTCAATATTTTTCAACTCTACGTCAAAGCTCATTTGACTAAAATATTGATTTTGAAAATAGCTCATCGAGGCTCATTTGACGTAATTTTTGATTTGGATAAAAGCTTACCTCGACTCTTTTTCAAAAAAAAAAGGCTCATGGAAGCATAGTTCAAAAAATCAACGAGAAAAATGTTCACGTGGCAAAAATAATAATAACAACCAAAACTTCAGCCAAATATTCAACTAATCAAATGCTTTGGTGGCCAAGAAAAATCATGGTCGCCTAGAAAAACTGATTTTGCAAAAGTTAGGTCATCATGCGAAAATGGGCTAGAAACCACACCAGGTGACACCAGTCATTATACCATTTTCTCATGGCGACGTAACTTTAGCCAGTGAATTTTCTAGGCCACCAATTTGAATGGTGTAGAAAAAGTCTGGCATTCACCTGATATCTTTTCTAGCCTATTTTAACACAGTGGCCTAACTTTTACATGTTGAGTTTTCTAGACCACTAATTTTTAGGGTCCAGAAATCGTGTGGTATTAACATGTTATATTTTCAAACACATGGTGGCCTAACTTCTGAAAAGTGAGTCACCTTGTTAAAATGACCTAGGAAACGTATCAAGTGAATGTTACAACATTTTAGGCCATAGAAGTAGATGGTCTAGAAAACTCAATATGCAAAAGTTAGGCCACCATGTTAAAATGGCCTAGAAATTACTTGATATTCATAGTATTTCATGGCCACTCATAATTTTTCCATGATTTCAATGATTTTTTCCTGATTTCTTTTTTTAAAAGTTATTTATGATGAGCCATATGAGTTTCTTAATTAAAATCGCAGAATGAGCCACATGAGCCTTGATGAACTTTTTGATTAAGCTAAAAAAGAGTCGCGCACTTGAGTTCAAGCCAACGGGTCAAAAAATGCGCCCCAAATAACTTTAAGGCCAGTAGAAATTTAATAATTTCCAAGTTGACGTGGATTTGACCTAATTAGTTTTAATCAACGAGTTGCAACGCGTGATTTTTTCGTGCAACGTTTAAAAGTTTGATCCTCAGCTACATAATTCAGCAGCGAATTTTTTCTAAAATCTCACGTTTACTGGGGCGCGTTTTCTGACCCATTGGCTTGAACCCAAGTGGTCGCGTGAACTTTTTTATTTTTTCCAAAAAGCTCATTCTAACTCATAAGAGCCTCAATGAGCTATTTGAAAAGCTCATTTTCACGTAAAAGCTCATTCCGCTTTTTCAAATTCGGAACCCTAATTCGAAATCGCAAAACATCATTCTTATAATAAATAAATGAAGTTGCGTCTCTTTATTTCTCACTTTGTCCGAACATTTTAAAAAGCTGGAAAATATAATATATATTGACGTGACCTTTAAAGAAGAGTGAGTCGCGAAGCGACGAACAGTAAAAGAAATAGGTTAATTCCAGCTTTTCGAAGCGCCGAAGGAGCGGCAAACATGCTGGTTGTTCAAAAAAAAAAATTACAGTTTCAGAACAATGATATTCATGCAGCTGAAAATAGTTTTATTAGTCATCACGTCATGTTATCTTTATTATGAAAACGTTTTTTGTTTCATCTCCTGAAAGGAGGCCAGACACCAAAAAAAAAAGCTTTCCTGATATTTTGCATAGAGAACCCCCATGAGGGGTTGAACTCATGACGGGCAGCTCAGGGGTACAGCGCCGCTACCGGTTGAGCTACGGGGTGCGAAGGCGCCTGACGACCGATGGCCTACATAAGCGCGGCGCGATTTCGTCCCCCGAACTGTCCCCCGAAATTTTTGCTGTCTCGCCTCCTTTAAGTTTTTTGACACAACGAGGAACTTTTAGATCATAAAAGATGCTTTGCAATACTCTTATGAAAAATTTAGAACAAACATGAACTGTATGAAACCGTAAATTTCAAAAGCACTTGAACTAGTATCCTACAGTGCACAAGTCTGGATTTCGCTCTCTACTTTGGAAACATATTATAGAGGGGCTAATACAAACGAAGTTTCGAGAATATTTTCATGTCCCTTCGTTTAACGTTAGCTGGCTGGTGCGACTTAGGCGCGATTTGACCTTTGTTTTTTTGGTCGTTTCGCGATTCACACTTTTTTTAATGTCACGTCAAATTATATTAAGTTTTCAAGTTTTTCAGAATGTGCAGACAGACTGACAGAGAAAGAGACGCAACTTCATTTATTTATCCTCCTTATATAAAACGCTAGAGGCGTCTGTTGGTCCCCCTGTCAGCCTGTGGACTTTTGAAAAACTTGAAAAATAAGTATAGATTTACGTGATCCTTTGGTAAAAAGTGAGAAGCCGAGCTACCAACCAGTAAAAAAAACTAGGTCAAATCGCGCCGAAGGCGCGCCAGCTAGCTGGTTTCATATAAGAATGATTTTGTCGGTTTCAGGATTCTCGTTTTGCATTGTCATTTTCCGGCAGTTCGCCATAGCTGATTCGAATTTTATCAAGATGTTTCAGGTTAAATAAAAGCCTTTAATGGGAAATTGGAATTGGACTGCCTTGAAATTCTGTTCATAAGAGCTCATCAAGCCACGCTGCTACCGAATGAGCTACACAGTTGCGAATTCCTATAAATCCCGGAAAAAAAATGGTCCTAGGTGTCTGATATTGTACGTGGTGGGTATAGGGGCTACTCTAAGACTTTCGACCCATTCTCAGAGATTGTGTCTTACTCTTTAAAAAATTACACAAATGAATTTCGTTTTTTTGGCTTTGTGCATGGTAAAGATCATTTGTAGTCGTTTTATCTTTAGAGTAGGATAGAAATGTCGATTCTTTGAAGATTTCGTTGTTCAAAAACCTAATGTGAAAGGAAATTAAATCAAGCCTGAAACTAAGAGCTTGAATATATAATTCAATTTCCGGTATATTCAAAAATCCAATATTTTCAGACTTCATCAAAGGTTCAAAGAAGCTGAAAAGACCGATGTTTCAAATTACAGAGGATAAGGTTTCACACAGTTGATTTGAAAAATTCGACATTTTTTAATTTGTTAAATTCTCACCACCCACAGTGCTGAATATCCCAACTGTATATGTAGTTCAGTTGGGATATTAAAGGAACTCTATTTTCGAAATCCCAAAAAATTGTTCCGAAACAATTACGGATTGATGAAACTATATTCATGCAGCTGAAAATAGTTTCATTAAAGGGGGACTCCGACCAATATTTTTTATTGCATTTAAATGTGTTAAAAGTTATCTATTTTCCGAATATTATTGCGAAAAAATTCAAAAAAAATCCGAAATTCCCAAAAAACGCCGTTGAAAAGGAAAAAAATTCAAAAAAAGGTGCCTCCGGGGGACGAGGATTTTCAGTGAGAAACCTAGGCCACGGCAG
>NC_013487.2:2381021-2441527 GCF_000004555.2 Caenorhabditis briggsae | reverse complement strand
AGGTTTCTCACTAAAAATCCTCGTCCCCCGGCGGCACCTTTTTTTGAATTTTCTTCCTTTTCAACGCCGTTTTTCGGGGATTTCGGATTTTCTTTGAATTTTTTCGCAATAATATTTGAAAAATAGATAAATTTTAACACATTTTAATGCAATAAAAATTTCTGGTCGGAGTCCCCCTTTAATCCGTGTAGTATTTTATTACATTTATTCTTGAAATTTGATGTTCACATAATGTGTTTTGTGCACTTTAGGTCTCTACATATGGAAACAAAAAAGTCGAGCCAAAAAACTATTCCTATTTTTAAAAACTCGAACGGAAGGAAGCACCTCCATCGCCTTTCTGACTATAGCAGACTTCAAAAAACTTTAATTTCCGGTTTTCGGATCTAAAGTTCAAAAGTATTCTAGACTTGATATATCAGTTCGGGTTTCTATTTTGAGGAAGAACAGACGGTGGAAAAGAGAGAAGGATGTTTCAGGTTTTTTACGGTTTCAGATAGGAGATTTATAAAGTCAAAGTGATGAGTGCGCAATTCCTTAATCGTAAAATATTGTATTATCACTAGGCTGTCTAGGAAAAAAATGCAGTTGGTAGGGAACCAAACCTCCTAAAAAACTCAGGTCTCCAAAAATTTCTAGGGCCGCTAGGCCGCCGTAGAACTACCCTAGCCAACAATCCGCGTTCCTATTTCCCACAGCCTTGCCTTCTGAACATCCTTGATTGCACTTTGCATAGTCCAATCAAACAAAAAGAACAACGTGAAAGACCGTCAATTACACTTTTCAAAGTCGCATCTTTCCTCCCTCCTAGACAACCGATTTGCAAATCTGTGCCATTCCCTACCGCTCAAAAAAAGAAGAGGAAAATGGCGGCGTCGCCGCCGACGTCGTTACGTTTTCCCCTATTTGGTTTTTTATTGTCCCGTCGGGTTGACATCTTTCGAACGTTAGGTCACCTTCATCAATCTTCCTCCACCTCTCCCTCCCCCATTCTCCTTGCCGCCAATTTCGCATTCTGCGTTTTTTTCAATCTAACCTTCTAATCTTGACACAAAGAACATCACGAACAGACATACTATTCGGCTAGCGGTTCCCTAGCTGAATTGATATATTTCAATCTCCCCGTTTTATCTCGTCTTCGTCATTGAACAAACCTTCCAACCTTATTGGAAAACCTTTATTGGAAAACCTGGCCACGCCCATTTTTCAAAGAGCTGTATAAAAGGGAGCCCGGTTGAACTGGTGTTCACGATTCGACGCCATGAAGCTATTTTTGGTACTCTTGATGCTTGCGGCTGGCTTTCAGCTGAGCAGCTCGACTTTTTTCAGAGCTTCGGGAATTCTACACTGCTATGAAGGACGCAGATGGTGCTTCCATGCGTTTTTGGTGGAGAAAATGTTACTGTAAGTTGTGGGGTTTTTAGATTTAGGGTTTAGATTTTGTCAAGAACCTTAAATTTGGGGATTGTGGGCCAGCGGCTGAGAAGCGGCTGAACGCAGCTTGAGCTACACTGTCGCTAAGCCTACATAGTTTTAGAGGTCCCCAAGCTTTATGCGGTCTCTAGTAATTTGAAAAAAGTTGTTAGAGTATTGCTGGAGTTCAAATACCGCACCAAAAACGCAAAAAAAGTAACCGTTAGCGGCAATAGAACGTCGCCCATAGATAAAGTTTGAGCTCAATTATCTCGGCTCCTATGAGAGATATCAAAAAACGGTCAACTACAAAAATGTTGGTAATAAGATGATAAGCATTTCATCAGTTGATAGCTTTTTGATTGTTTTTATAGGAACTGAGATAATTAAGCTCAATGTACAGTATACTTAAGTTGCATGGGACCATAGATCCAGGGGTCTGGCTTCGACATTAAGTTTTTTTTAAAGAATAAATTAAACGTTTATAAGCCACGCTATAGGTAGCTAATCTATAACTAAAACTAAGCTATAGTTCCTGCATTAATCAATTTGTCCGTATGGCTGCTAACCAGCTGCTACATGGTTTATGGTCGGCGGCTCTGCTTGAACGTGGCCGGACCCAGATTTTTCACTACCTATGTTTTTATTCCAGAACCTACGATCAAATCGACCATCAAGGAATCCATTGCACAGACAGCGCCATGCTTCCATACCACTTAGAAGGGAAACAGGAGACGGGAATACTTCAGGTACAGTACTCCTTACAGTGTCCGTTTTTGAATTATTTCTTCAGAAAACGTTCACAATTCAACTTCACATCAAGCACAACTGCAGTAGGTACGGAACAGTTCGAGTGATTCAAAGTCGCACAAAAGATGTGCCAGTTGAGCAGGAGTGAGTTAATTAGGGGTAATTAACGTCAACTAGATTCTGGATTTTCAGGTTCTTTGAGTTCAACCCAAGCTACGATTTCACACAAACTGAGGGAATCGGAGAGGTTGTCAAGGATTTGTACTAAGAAGGACACATCGTTCTTTTAATTTATGTTAATTTATGGCGCCTCACTTAAAATGTTTTTCTTCTCTCTGCGTCTCTGTCTTTCTCTCGCTCTCTCTTGCTTTCTGATCTTTTCTGTCGCTCTTTTTCCTACTATTAGTTCTTTTTTTTTTTTTTTGCGATCTCCTCTCGGTTTTACCCAAATTTCTATTCAAATCAAATTTGAATCTAATTTATGATTTGATGTTAAAAATAAACTTGTTGATTGAAAAAAAGCATTTTAATTGGGGTAATCGAAAATGGAGGAATAAAACGGACCCGTACTGTTCAAGGGACCTTCAAAGAGAATAAGGAAGAGTAAAAAAGTCGCAGTGTCTAAATTTACACTATCATGGAACCCTAGGTAAACATTGACCACCGAAAAAAAATCCTGAAAATATTTCCATCAATCTGAATCAACATCATATTGTTTAGTTTCATCACGATTATCCCGGTATAAAACAGTTCAATTCCTGTCAACCACTTCCAAAAAAATGCTGCAGTTCATTGTTATTTTACTATGTATTCCATCATCCTTGGCCCTAGTTGATTCAATTCATGACACTAAAGACACTGGAGACTTATATCCAATGGTTTGGCAAGATCAGTTCGATAAGAATTTTGTGCATTTTGCTGTGTATAACAATTATAAGACAGGAGAGAATATTACTGAACCCTCTTGTACGTTTTTCGAAATTTGGAGGTATTTTGATGATAGTAAAGTTTCAGATAGCACAAGATTCGGTATTACGGGCTCTCCAAGAGTCGAGCATATTTACTACGGGCTTTACTGGGAAGCAACTTATCGAGATGAGGACCACTATCCAGATGAAGAAGCCGTTGCGTGCGCTTACACCGACTTGGACGAACAGCTGCTATATGAAAAGCCAGAATTGGTATCAGACCAATCTCGAATAGAAGTTGGAGAGTCGAGAATGTCTGGAAACGGGACGGTTCGTGTGAAGTGTAACAAGTTCGGCGGGAATGCTAGACGAGTTAGTGAAGCGTGTAAGTTTGAATTAAAGGAGAGGTAACATGAAAATATTTAAACCTCAAGTTTTCCAGTGTCTGGGTGCTATTACAATGGAACGGTCTACCAGAATCATGAAGAATGGGAGGAGCCAAATCCAGGGAATGATAGGTCGCTGTGGAAAAAGATGTCGTGTCAAAGATCAGAAAATGGATATTTCGAAAGCAAATTAGTTGGTGGGTGAACATTCATCAAATTGAGCTACACGATATTTTCGCAGGATGTTCAATCCATGAAACTCACAACTGGACAAATGTTGATAATTCTGTCGAGACATGGGTATGGAAAGTTGAATATAGACTGAACGAAATTACTGATCCTTATTATAAAGGAAAGTGGGAAAAGTGTGTTGAAAATGAACCCGGTGTTGTGAAACTTGAGAAAATGCCCGAGGATTACGGTACAACTCTGAAACATTGAAATTAAAGCAATCGTGATTTTCAGAACCTGTCTGTAAAGTTGACAACGTTGTTCACAAGGATATCTGGGATGACGATGTGAAAGGAGTTCGGTGGGAATGCAATGATGGTCGAGTTAGAAAACTTCGTGAGCTCTCATAAAAGATATAATAAAATGTGCAAATTTTCAGAATGCAAAATTGGAAAGAGCCATTATGTGGACCCGATTCTATCTAAAGAAGTTCCACTACCAAATGGATGTAAATTCATTTGTAATCCACAAACAAATGTTTTCAAATGTGATGAATCGCTGAGCATGTTCAAAGTTGAGGGAAAACCAAGGAAAATGAGAAAGTACAATGGCTCGATGCATTGGCTACGACATTAAATCCATAATGGATAATAATAAACATGATGAGTGATTGAGAAAAATAACACTTTTTTGTAAATTTGAATAAATAAAGTTCCCGTAGTAACTGCAAAAATTTCGATTTTTCGGTTTAAATTTTTCCATCTCTGGTTTAATAAAATTTAAGATTGATGTTTGAAAGTTGAATGAATGTTAAATATTGAAAAAGAATGTTAATTGGCTTAATGTACAGGGTGGCACATAATTACCCGCACAAATGCACAAATGAAAACGAATATATCTTTGGAAATAAGTATAATAGAAACATTGAACATTGACAGGAATATACCGTTATGTTTGATACACATCTACCAAAGTTTTCAAAATGTTTCAAGTTTCATCATACAAGTTTCATAATGTTAAGATTGCGCGAAGATGAACGGCGAAATGTTTCTTGCACGCTGGTGTTTCCTGATTTGTATTGATTTACCTTCATGCGAGATTGTACGATTTGACTCAATTTTTGCAAAAGTGAGACACATATTTGTAAACATTGCTTTCACGCGAAATTTTAAGGTTGGGTGCATCTGTCCAGAGGTATCACTGTACTAATCACCCTACAATTTGCTTAGATTCGGGTCAAATTTTGCCTTGTGATCCGAATTCCAAAAAATGCGTTGACAACAAACTCTAATAAACGTTTCCGATGCAATTTCAACGCCCAAAACCATGAATTTAAGGTCGTTCAGTCAATTTATTTCAAAAAGTTGAAAATTACTGTAGTCTGTTGCAGTCTGAAACTTTTACACATGTTTTTCTCGGAAGAATTAATCTTGACACGCATGAATTTTCAGCCACTCACTACTGTTACTACAGTTTTTATGGTTAGGCAAAGTTGATCTAAAAAGGCAGATAAGCCGCGTGCACTCCAAACCTTATATTGTTACTGACCACAGTACGGGTCCCTTGGTAATTGAAATGACTTTAAAACTATGTGAAATGATAGAAGAAGATTGTGTCTTCACATTTCAGAAGAAAATACTACGAGAGACGTTATTATTTATGTTTCCGTTAAAACATGTTTCATTTGCACTAAAAGGGCCATTTTCATGATTTCATGAGATTTTCATAAGATGAAATAACTTTGACAAGCGATAACTTGTCAGTTCAATGTCAACCATATAATTAGAAATTTGACCAGTTTCTTGATGAGTTATTTGAATTGTTGCACTCCTAACTTTTGTGCAAGTAATTATGCACCACCCTGTATATGTAGTACACTGTCTTGACCCTCTAGATAAACATTGACCACCAAAAAATCCTGAAAATTCACGCTAAGCCCATCAAGCTGAATCAACAAAATGCTATATAATTTCATCCCGGTATAAAATGACCCGAGTTATTTCAGCCATCAAAAAAATGCCGCATTTAATTTTTTTTTACTATGGACATCCTTGGCCCTAGCTGATTCAATTCATGACACTACAGACACAGGAGATTTATATCCAATGGTTTGGCAACATCAATTCGATAAGAATTTAGTGCGTTTTGAAGTATATAACAATTTTAAAACTGGAGAGAATACTAGTCATCCTGCTTGTAAGTGTTTAGAAAATTAGAAGCCTTTTCGAAACTTCAAACTTCCAGATAGCATCAGATACAAGTACCCCGGGCTTTACTACCCCGGGCTTTACTGGGAAACATCATTTCGACATGAAGACAGATATCCAGATGAAGACGCCGTTGCGTGACGAATGGAGTAGCCAAATCAAGGGAATGATAGTTCACTGTGGAAAGTAATGTCGTGTCAAAGATCAGATAATGGATATTTCGAAAGCAAATTAGTTGGTGAGTGAACATTGACCAAATTGAGCTATGTGACATTTTGCAGGATGCTCAGTCTACGAAGAGCAGAACTATACGACTATCGATAATTCTGTCGAGAGATTTTCAGGCAAGATTGAATATAGACTGAACGAAATTACTGATCCTTATTATAAAGGAAAGTGGGAAAAGTGTGTTGAAAATGAACCCGGTGTTGTGAAACTTGAGAAAATGCCCGAGGATTACGGTACAACTCTGAAACATTGAAATTAAAGCAATCGTGATTTTCAGAACCTGTCTGTAAAGTTGACAACGTTGTTTTCAAGGATATCTGGGATGATGATGTGAAAGGAGTTCGGTGGTATTGCCGTGATGATCGAAATGAAAAGCTTCGTAAGTACTTTTCAAATTTGAACAATGGCGTAAGTTCTACTCAGCAGAATGTATGAATTTCAAAAATGCTAAATCCGAAAGAACCGGTTTGTGAGCGTCAATTTGGCCGACAATTTTAAGAATGTTTTTTTGAAGAAAAATTTTAAGAATGCAAAATTGGAAAGAACCGTTTTGTGGACGTCGGTGCGCCTGAAGAACATCAACTACCAAATGGGTGTAAATTTATTTGCCATCCCCAAACAAACATTTTCAAATGTGATGAATCGCTGAGAATGTTCAAAATTGAAGGAAAACCAAGAAAAATGAGGAAGTACGAGGGTGGGCCTGGGAAACCATATTATCGTTTAAGATAGTTATAAATCTGTGGAGATAATTGGTTTTGAAAAATAACACGTTTTTCTGTGAATTTGAATAGATGAATTTTCCAAATAATAAATGCACTCCAAAATAACTCCACAAATTTCAATTGTTTCGTTTTCCGTTTTTTCCGTCTCATGGGTTAATAAATACTAATATTGAATGTTTTAAAGATGAATGGATTTAAAAATTTGAAAAGAAAATAGACCTCGAAACGTTGTTCATAGTTTCAGGTTTTGAGACTTTTTTTGACACGAAGAGTGTTTCAAATTTACGAAATTGTTAGTGTCTGATATTTTTGGACTTAGAAATCTCCATTTTCAGCTTTTCGTAAATTCAGAATTTAAGAAACTCGTAAGTTGTGAAAATGAGAAAGGCAAAATTCGAAGTTTTGGTTCAGAAATCGAGAAGATCCGAATGATGACAATTGAGAATTCTAAAACTTCGAAAATATGCATTCAGCTTTATTTTTTCATGTGATCATCGGCTCTTTTTTTTATTTCGGGGCATTCGGACAAAAGCAGCACTCTCGACCTGAAAAAATCATATTGGAATTTGGAAACTCTGTTTTCCATTACTTTTTAGCCAATGAGAAAAACATTCCCACGAAAAAATTCATCTGTCCGGCTTGAACTCGGATCGTGCGAACAAATGTACAATTTTTTAATGAGTACATCTATGGACCACACTGCAACAAGAGGGGACGGCGTATACAATAGGTGAGCTCATCGTTGGATGTTGCGCGACGATCAGTCTGCACTTCAAAGTGCATACTGTAACTGAAAGAAATTATTTTTAACACGGGGTTCAAAAATTCCATTTTTACACTCCTTGCGCCTTTTCTAAATTTTTTAACACTTCTATGACCATTTAGGTAAACATTGACCACCGAAAAAAAAATCCTGTAAATTCACGCCTATTCATTGTATCAAGCTGAATCAACAGAATATTGTTTAGTTTCATCACGATCATCTCTGTATAAAATGACCCGATTTTTTTCAACCATTACAAAAATGCTGCTGTTCATTTTTGTTTTACTATGGATCCCACCAACCTTGGCCCTAGTTGATTCAATTCATAACACTAAAGACACTGGAAACTTATATCCAATGGTTCTTTTCCATTCTAAAAAACGCATCGTGGAGTGTTTTTATAAAATGCTATACAATTTACATACGCCCTTTACTCGAATATCGAATATGGTCACTTCTCCAATCCTAAAAGATCATATTATAAAATTGGAATCGGTTCAAAAGTCATTTGTTTTCAGAATTTTCAAAAAATTCAGGATGGCATACACTTCATACTTTGAAGCACTGGATGAATGTCAGCTAAGTTCCTTGGAGTATCGCAGGCTCTATAATGATTTGGTCTACACGTATAAAATTATTGTTTCCAAAGAAATTATCATGGAGGTTCCAATTTTCGAAATATTTAATCATGCTGGATCATTGCGTCGTCACAAATACTATCTCAAATCACTTATCAAAAACTCAACAAAAATATCTTCTCAATTTCTCTCTAATAGAGTAATCAGATGTTGGAACTCTTTACCCGCCAAAGTGTTTCCGGTGAAGCCCTCGTCAGCGGCTTTCAAAAATCGACTATTATCCTGTGATCTAAAACATTTTCTTGTCTTGAATTCAACTAATTACTAACTCGGTTTTTCCTTCATCTCCCAATTACTACAAATGTATGTCCCTGTTATATCTCCTAGTTTCATAGACATTTCACGTGTTAGTGGTTTTCTCCCCTTCGTCGAAATAAATAAATAAATAAATAAATGGTTTGGCAAGATCAGTTCGATAAGAATTTCGTAGTTGTTGATGTCTTTAACAATTTTAAGACAGGAGAGAATATTAGTGTTCCCTCTTGTGCGTTTGTAGCAATTTGGAAACATTTATATTCAAATTTTCAGATAGTACGAGATTCCGTACTGCGATCTCTGCAACGAGTGTGAATATGTACCACGGGCTTTACTGGGAACCATCTGCTCGAGATGAGGACAATTATCCAGGTGAAGAAGCCGTTTCGTGTGCTTACATAGACGTGGACCGTTTTCTGGCGTTTTTTAAGCCAGAATTGGTATCAAACCAATCTCGATTAGAAGTTGGAGAGTCGAAAATGTCTAGAAACGGGACGGTTCGTGTGAAGTGTAACAAGTTCGGCGGGAATGCTAGACGAGTTAGTGAGGCTTGTAAGTTTAAATGGGGGGAACTTTAAAATTACTAAACCTCAAGTTTTCCAGTCTCTGGATGCTATTACAATGGAACAGTCTACAGGGCTCAGGAAAGATGGGATGAGCCAAATCCAGGGAATGACGCTCACTGTGGAAAAGCATGTCGTGTCAAAAATCAGATGATGGATATCTCGAAAACAAATTGGTTGGTGAGTGAACATCGACCAAACCGAGCTACACGATATTTTTCAGGATGTTCAATCCACGAAATCCGCAACTATACAAATGGTGATAATTCTGTCGAGACATGGGTAAACAAGTTCGAATATAGACTGAATGACGTTTTTGATTCTGAATAGCAGTGGAAAAAGTGTGTTAAAAGTGAACCGGGTGTCGTGAAACTCGAGAAAATGGCAGAGGATTATGGTAAGTCGCTGAAAAATTATAATTAAAACTAATTGTAAACTGTTTTTCAGAACCTGTCTGTACAGTTAACAGCGTTGTTTTCAAGGACTTCTATGATGATGAAGTGAAAGGAGTTCAATGGGAATGCAATGCTGGTCGAGTTAGAAAAACTCGTAAGTTCTCGTCCAATTTGAACAGTAGTATGTGTGAATTTTAAGACTGCAAAATTGGAAAGAACCGTTATGAAAGCGTGCATTTGCCTGAAGAACTTCAATCACCGAATGGATGTAAATTTATTTGCCATCCGCAAACGAATATTTTCAAATGCGATGAGGCACTGAGCATGTTCAAAATTGAAGAGAAACCAAGAAAAATGAGAAAGTACAAGGGTGCGAGGTCTGGACTGCCATTTGATCATTAAGGATAGTTATAAATCTGATGAGATGATTGGTTTTGAAGCATAACACCTTTTCTGTAGATTTGAATAAATGAAGTTTTGAAATAAAGCATTTCAAACAAAATTGTTGTGAATTCAAAAATAAATGTGATTATTATACGTGAAAATTTTGAAATTAAATGTATAAAATGATTAAAAAACATTTTAATTAGCCTAATGTAAAAGGAATAGAAAAATCTGAAAAAATATTACGGATACGATAACTCAGAAACTCCGAAATTATGAGTTTTCAAAGTCATGGCGTTTCGCTTTATTTTTTTTGTCACATCATCATCGGCTCTTTTTTTAATGTTTCGGAGAATTTGGACAAGAGCAGCAATAAAATTCATTTCGACTCGAAAGAATGATATCTCGGGGAACAATGATTTTAACCTTTTTTCCGACGTTTATTATAGTCCACTTTCACGGCCCTCTAGGTAAACATTGACCACCGAAAAAATCCTGAAAATTCACGTTAATTCCATCAAGCTGAATCAACAGAATATTGTATAGTTTCATCACGATCATCCCGGTATAAAACGGTTCAATTCATCTCAACCACCCCCGAAAAATGCTGCTGATCATTTTTATTTTACTATGGATTCCATCATCCTTGGCCCTAGTTGATTCAATCCATAACACGAAAGACAGTGGCGATTTATTCCCAATGGTTTTCCAGAATCAATTCGATAAGAATTTTGTGCATTTTGCTGTGTATAACAATTTCAAGACAGGAGAGAATATTAGTGAACCCTCTTGTGAGTTTTTAAAAATCTAAATATAGTTTGATGATTTCAATGATTCAGATACTAACAAGTTCGATGTTTGGAGAATTCCCATGCTGCACCACGGGCTTTACTGGGAATTAACTCATCGAGATGAGGACAACTATCCAGATGAGGAAGCTTTTGCGTGTGCTTACAGGGATGTGGACTCATATCGGGCCTACCAAAAGCCAGAATTGGTATCAGACCAATCTCGATTAGAAGTTGGAGAGTCAAAAATGTCTGGAAACGGAATGGTTCGTGTGAAGTGTAGCAGGTTTGATGGGCATGTTAGACGAGTTAGTGAAGCATGTAAGTTCGAATTAAGGGAGAAAGGACATGAAAACCTTAAAGTTTTCCAGTCTCTGGATGCTATTATAATGGAACAGTCCACCGGATTAATACCGAATGGGAGGAGCCGAATCCAGGGAATGATAGCTCACTGCGGAAATTGATGTCGTGTCAGAAATCAGAGAATGGATATTTCGAAAACAAATTAGTTGGTGAGTGAACATTGACCAAATTAAGCTAAACGACATTTTTCAGGGTGTTTACACCACGACATTCGCAACTCTACGGATATTGATGATTCTCTCGTGACATGGGCAAACGCACTGCCATATAGACTGAACGAAGTTCAGGATTATTATCTTGATAACCAGTATAAGAAGTGTGTTGAAAGTGAACCAGGTGTCGTGAAACTTGAGAAAGTCGCCGAGGATGCAGGTCCTACTCTGAAACATTTAAATGAATGCAAAATTGATTTTCAGAACGGGTCTGTACAATTGACAACGTTGTATACCACGGCTCGCAGGTGGATTATGTGAAAGGAGCTTGGTGGTCATGCGATCAGGGCAACCAAAATGTAAAACGTAGTAAGTCACTCTTCAATTTCGAAAAGTGGAATGTGCTAATTTTAAGTGTGCATAATTGGAAAGAACCGGTTTGTGAACGTTCATATGCCCGAAGAACATCAACTACCGAATGGATGCAAATTTATTTGTCATCCACAAACAAATATTTTCAAATGTGATGAGTCACTGAGTATGTTCAAAGTTGAAGGAAAACCAAGAAAAATGAGAAAGTACAAAGGTGCGAGGTTTGGACTGCCATTTTATCGCTAAGGATAGTTATAAGTCCGATGAGATGATTGGTTTTGAAGAATACCACTTTTTCTGTAAATTTAAATAAATGAAGTTTTTTTTTGAACTTGTTTGAAGACCCTGTTTCCGACAGCCTTGTGATTAAATGAAAGTGTAAATCTTGTTCATCAAGACAATAAAACATTAAAAAATTCGTCACTTTAATTTTGAAGAAACATGTTGATAAACACATACTTTTCGATTTCTGATCAGTAGATTTTTCAATGATCTTGCAAGGTTATAAAAAAACTTAGAAGAGTTTCACTGATTTAATAGTTTCTAAATTCTCAAAAAATACTGATTCATCACCAATTTTCGGTTTCTCCTTACCCAGAAAAAAGCCTCCATCAATCTTCGTCACCCACCCTATTTCTTCTTTTCGGTGGTTCTTTTTCGATCTATATGGAAATCTTGGACACCCACGGATTTTTAAATTTCAATTTCTTCCCTCTCCCCTCTAATCCATCATTTCTGTATACGATTTTAATTGAAAAAAGGGGAAAATGCCAAAAACGGAATAGAAACGAAATTGAATAAGGCCACGGCCCTTTTTCAAAATAAGCCACGCCCCCAAACAGTATATAAACTGAGTGAGAAGCAATGAAAGATATTGAAAAGAATGAAAGTATTTGTGGTTTTTCTTCTTTTCGGAATTGTTCCATTCGGGACCCCTACCAATTTCAAGGCGTGGGGAGATCTAGCATGCTATCAGGGAGGCACGTGGTGTTTTTACGCGGAGCTCATCGAGAGAGATCACTTCTTGTAAGTTTTTTTGGGTGTCTTGACGTGATTTCGGTTACTTGGCGCGGTCTTGGTGCCTTATATGATCTTGGTGCATGACTCTGGGGGTATAGTCGGTCTCGGGCTCCCTAATACGGTTTTAGCGCAGTAGCGCTCCCTTGACGTAAATCTAGTGCTTTGACTCACTTTCAGTTTCTCAGAGTACTCTAGCTAGTGCCGTTTTGGCCCATCTTTTTCATATGGCGCGTGTTACATGACCCTGCGGCAGTTCTATGGCTTTTAACTCTAATCTAGTGCTTTGACGCAATTCGAGTGCATTGGCGCAACTTTGGTGACATGGCGTGTTTTGTGATAGGCACGAGTTTGACGCCTTTCATGTTTTTGGACTCTTGAGGCGGTCTTGGTGTCTTGACGCCATTTCAGTGCATTAGCGCAACTTTGGTCCATCGACTCACTTCTAATGCATTCTCACTGTTTTGATGCATTGACGTTTTTATTGCATTTGCGCTTTTCTGGTTCATTGGCACTTTTCTGGTACCTTGGTGCACTTTAGTGACTTGACGCATTTCTAGTGCCTTGACGCAAACCAGGTGCCTTGGCGCAAATCGGAATTCTTGACTGATTTTCAGCTTATTTTCCAATTCCAGCAAGGACGACCTTCTCGATCATATGGGTGTCCGATGCACCACTTCTGCAGTCCATCCATTCGTTCTTGCTGGTCAGGAAGACGGTGATGAGCCCTTTCATGTGAGCCTCTAACTCTAAATTTTAAGCTGAGGAATACCGAAATTTCCAGAAGTTCTACACCATCTCCGTCATTGTCAAGCACAATTGCACCAAATGGGGAACCATCAAGGCCGTTGAGAAGATTCCGAAGTACTATCCAGTTGGAGAGGGGTGAGTGATTTTTCGGTATATGTAGGTTCGACCTAATAAAGTTTCAATCGCTCAGCTTTCTTATGAGAACAATATGAAACAGAAAATTTCAGCTTTTAACTGCTAATTTTCAAATTGATAGTTTCAGAACCGTTGAACTTAACGATCTCGATATGGACTTGACAATGGCTCGCGGAGTCTTCACCGACACCTACTTCTAATTGGATCAATCAGCATTTCTCTTAATTTACCTAATTATCTTTTTGTGCTTCTCCCTCACTCTATCGCTTTCTTGCTTCTTTTTTCCTGATCTCAATGCTTTGCCAAATTTTGAAACTATTTTGTGTGGACTTCTTGAACTCAATGTGCTTTTTTATCTTTTGATCTCTTTTTGGAGAAAAAAGTCAATGATTTTTGTCTCCAACTCTGTTGAGTAAAAAAATTGTGCTAGCAACTGAATTCAAAGCAATACTACAGAAAACCGAACAATGAAAAATGTATGAGCTTAATGAAACAGTGAAAAATTAGTGTCTCACCTTGACCCGATTTATCTCGGCTCTTGTAAGAGATATCAACAAGTAATAAATTGATGAAAAGTAAGTTATATTATGATGAACTTTTTGTTAGTTGACCACTTTTTGATATCTTTTAGAGAAAACTAGATAAGTTGGGTCAAAGAGAAGGCTTGTGTTTTTCATATTTCATGAACCTTGAAATTCACCGTTTCAATTAACTCATATACTATAAGACAGTTTGTTTTTTTTCAAATTTTTGGTCCCTTTTTAAAATGAGTTTTTTCTTGTCCGAAGAACTCCAATAAGTTGTTATTAGTAGTATTTTTTCATTGTCTAATTCCATCAGACAGTTGTAAAGTTCAATTGTCGAAAGATAAAGGAGCAGTGTCTTCTTTTTTCTGTCGTTTTCTCTCGGCCCTCTCTTTTTTGCACGATTCTCTGTGTCTGATAAATCCCATTTGACCCCGTTTATCTTTTTGATCAGAAATCAATCGTTTTCAGGGGTTTTGAATTTTTGCAAATATATTTTAAGTTTTGTTTTCTTTTCAAAACCACAAATTCGCTGAAATTAATACCAATTTTAGCACTTTAATAACAACTTTAGCACTTTAATGAATTAATGAAAACATTTTGAAACGGAAATATTTACTTCAATTTCCTATAATTTTCAGAATAATGAAAAATTTCAGAAATAATTTTCGGGACAAAAAATTCATATTTTGTTTGAGTGATTGTTTGTACTCATGTATACATATTTGAAGCTTTATTTATGCGATATTCGAAACTGCAAAAATTATTAAACTTGCTTTAAATATGGTTGAGTTACAGTAGTTGAAGCTCCGAGTTCTGAAATCCGAAAAAAGAAAGATCTTGTCTTTCAAAATTTACAGAATTAGGGTAATTACAGTTTTGAGTAAAAGGAGATTGAGAAAACATAGAATTTCAATAAGGAGATTGAGAAAACATATAATTTCAAGCAATAGTATAGTCGGTGAGCATCATGAGTAAGCTACATAATTCTCACTATATTTACACAGCTGGAAATCCGTTTGCCTTCATGAAAACATCAGATTATCAAAATAACTGGGAAACAATGACTTCGAAGTATTAAGGAATTGAAAAGATCTTACTGCTTTTTCTCGATTATTCAGAAAAAACATAAAAAGTTCTCCTTTCAAAATTCCCTAAAACCTGTCTTTTTGGTTTTTTTAGTTTCTGTTTCAGGAAGTTTACATGACTGATTCCTACTTCTTTATTGATTCCTACTTCTTCAATACTTGATTTGCAATTACCAATAAATAAATTTCAACATAATTTTTCGCAAAAAAATTCTGGAATTTGTCTTGATTTGAAATCATTATCTGAAGTCCCAAGAAAAATCTGAAATTCCCAAATTTTCAGTTCTGTTTCAACTACTTCCCAAAGTTATGTATTTTTGTGTTTCGATTGATGCGGCTTGATGAATTATCGGTCAATAAGGTATACAAAAACGAACGTTTCAGTTGGATTTGTCCATTTTCAGTTTTCAATCTATGGATGTTTAACACCTTCCAAAATTTTCAAAGTGATCGGACACTTGACAGCCAAGCAAAAGACTACCGAAAATTGTCAAAATTTCCAAAAGTCAACTGAAATAGGTTTATTTCATTTACTGTACATACCTGTGTTTTGAAATTTCTATTCTTTTTTCAATCTAGTAGTTTGATTTCTGGTTCCCAATTTTGAGAAAAATTGACCAACAAAAATCACTGTTTCATTAGTACCACAAACGGATGGTTTGGTTGTCAAGACTATTCTAGACTTTATTTTGTTCATCCGAATGACAGTTCTATCAATTTCGAAACTCATAGAAAACCTAACTGAAATCACTCCTTTCTTGTTTCTGAAATTTCAATTATTTTAGAACATCCAAGTGTCCCCTATTTCTTCATCAAAGTTCTCGTTCCTCCTTTTCCATTTTTCATCACCTATTCTTTCGTTTTTTCCCACACTAAATGTATTCTGTTCGTGGATGGACATAGAGAAAAAAAACGACCCGTTGGCAGTATGTCGTGAGTTTTATTCTCTACTTTTTTTTTCTCTGTTGCATTTATATCTTCTAATGGTTTCAAAAATCAGGGTACCGTAATTTAGCCATTTGGTCTTTGTTCATTCGAGTTTTGCATTTGAAATTTCGTTTTGAACTAACCAAGGCTGTGCGAAAATCGACCGCGGCCGGCAAATCTCTATTTACGCTAAACTTGCGAAAAACCGAAAAATTCATTGAGTATGCCATTTCCGACCGGAAATAAACTCCTTTCTAATCATCTAATTTTGTTCAAAAGTTGTATATGTATTGTTCAAGTGTAGTATTATCTACAAAAAAAACATTAAAAAAAACAAAAAAAACATTTCTATGTTGCCTCTGAAATTTTTCACAATATTTACAGCCAGTTTAACTGAAATGTGGAATTTCGATTTCGTGTTTTTTTCGCAGTGGATGAAATCAGCATTTTTGAGACAACAAGTTCAACAACATCCCGTTGATCTTGTAATAGAAGTGTCCGCCTAACTTTGACCCAGTTTTATATCATTTCCTGTAAACGGTACCGAAAAGTGCTCAACTGAAATTTTTGGTGATATTATGATAAACTTTTAATCAGTTGATCACTTTTTGATACCTTTTACCGGAAACTAAATAAATTGGGTTAATGTGTGAGGGCTCCGTGTTTGATATTTTTTGCTGTTCCAATTTGCTCATATAATTTTATTTCATAGTTTTCTGAACTGTTCACGATGCATTTTTCTAAATATTTAAAAGTCACTGTTTCAATTAGATCATAAATTATAAGACATTATGAACAAGTTGGTCGGTTGCTGAAAAATATCACTGTTTTGCAAAATTTATTGATTCGTTTATTTTCAAATGTACTCTGTAAAAATTCGCAGCAATCATCTTCATCAATCATCTTCCGCAGTTTTAAGCCAAAAACCTACACGCAGTTGATGCATTGATGCTGCGATGTTGATGCGAGCCTCAAAAAGCTACACAACAGTAGTGTAGTCGCTGCACATCTGTTGGGATCGCCTAAGTTGCTGTACAGGGTGGCGCATAATTACCCGTACAAATGAAAACGGCTATATCTTTGGGCATAAGTATGATGGAAGTATGAAAATTGGCAGAAATGTACCTTTATGTTTCATACACACCTGCTGAAATTTTTAAAACGTTTCAACAAGTTTCAGTATTTTTATGATTGCCCGAAGATGAACGGCGAAATGTTTCTTGTTTCCTCATTTGTATTGATGTAACTTCATGCTAGATTATACGATTTGATTGAAATTTTGTCGAAAGTAAGACACACATAAGTACTGTTCGCGTACAAAATTTCACGTTGGTTGGATGCATCTTTCCAGAGATATCATTTTAATAGTCATCCTACCTTTTTTAGAATTTGGGTTAAATTTTGCCTTGTGAACCGAATTTCAATGAAAATGCGTTGAGAGGGCTACAAGTTCTTGTAACCATTTTTGGTTTAATTTTCATAAAATTTCAACACAAAAAGACATAAAAATTAGATCGTTAAGTCAATTTATTTCAAAAAGCCGAATATGTTCAAATGGCCTCTTGGAAAACTAGTGACTACCAATTTTATTATTTTCGTAGCACTCTGAAATTTTAAAATATGATTACGGAAGAGTTGATTTTGACACTCATCAATTTTCAGCCACGCATAATTATTTCTAGGGTTTTTATGGGTAGGCAAAGTTGACCTAAAAAGACAGAAAAGTCGCGTGCACTCGAAAGCTTATGTTGTTAGTGACCACATTACGGGACCCTTGGTGGTTATAATATTTTCAAAACTATAAAAAATGATAAATGAAGGTTGTATCCTTGCATTTTTAAAACTCATACTACAAAAAACTTATTTAGACTTCCGTTAGTACATATTGAATTTGCACTAAAAAGGACATTTTTATGATTTCATGAGATTTTCATGAGATAAAGCATTTTTGACAAGCGATAAATTTGCTCAAAATTGATCAAATAATTTGAAATTTGGCCAGTTTATTGATGAGTATTGTAAATTGTTGCATACCAAATTTGAGCTCAGTACGACGCTTCATTCAAACTTTATGGTAGTTCAAACGTTTGTTCGGGTAATTATGAGCCACCCTGTACATCTGCTGCGACTTTTTACCGAGTAGATAATGCGTGTCGTAAAAGTATCATCTACGGTTCTTTATTTCTCTATATTTTCATCTGTTCCAGTTCTTGTTTTTTCTTGTTGATGAGCTATAATTTTGCTGGATCTTCAACCCCTTCTGCAAACATTGGCATTTGTAAATCACAAACTTTCCGCCCTCTTCTTCCCTTAAATACCGTAGCGATCGCGCACCCCCATTTTTGACATTTTGTAGAAATTTTCTTTGAAAGCTCCTAACTAGGTTCATTTCAGTCCGTTTTGGCCGAATCTTTTTTTTGATCGATAGCAAATCTCTTTGGCTACGCGGTCACTAAAAATCGTCAGAAGTTGTACTGTTTGAACCGAGATATGATAACGAACGTACAAGTGGATACCATTTTTTTCGGGTTTTTCGGTTTTTTCTGCCGAACTAGGGCATAAATCAAAAATCCGGCTTACCCATTCGATGCGTAATTTTGATAGCTACAATTAAAAAAAAAGAAAACTGGATTTGCTTAAAAATTAAAAGAGTTAATAGGTTTTGAGTGAAAAATTAATGAATTGTTTTGGGGCACATGTTACAGGGCCGAAGGTCCTGTCCGGTCTGAGCGAGCGGAACGAGCGAAGGGAGAACAGACTAAAATATGAATCAACTGATTCCACTGAGCCAGAACCGAAGGCCCTGCATCTGATTCCACCTAACATCTGATTCCACCTAATACGCCTAGCGGAGTCGGCAGTAGGTCGAGGACGCTAGTCAAAATCTGATGTAAATTTGGATTGAACCGAGTATTTCTTCTTTACGATGATCCCATCATCCTTTAGAGTTATTGGATGACGTCAGCAATCGGCTCTCTTTATCTGAAAAGAAACGCAAAGTTCCGGATATGAGATGATTCATTTTTCTATTCCATGAGTTTTTTTTGCAAAGTCTTGTGATAAATAGATAAACTTTGAGCCGATTTATCTCGGTTCGTGTAAAGGTCGATAGACAAATGATTTATCATAATATCAAAAATATTTTATCGGTTGACCTTCAACAACATAAATTGAGTCAAAATTAGGATCCTTCCTATTTCATTTTTGACGTTAATCGCCATTTTTTAAATTTTTTTTTAAGGGACCATTACAATTTTCAAATTAATAATCTGCGGTATTATGAAAATTTCAGAATTGTGCATTAAAACAAGTGAATGAAACTGTGAACTTCTGAAATCCTCTTACTAGAATTCCTACTTGTTTGAAAATCAGTAAAAATTAATAATCTTTTGGTCTAATCGCAAATGTTTTCAAGGTACAACAAATAAGTAGCTTTAGATATATGTAACATTACATTCGAAACAAATTTTTTCGGAAATCAGATTTTTCCAATTTCATCATCATTTTATAACCAAAATTGTCATCAACGTCCAGTTAGAATTTGTAACGTACCCAAGTTTCACATCATTCCACTGAAACGGAAGAGGGTGTCCTAATTACGCTTCAATCATCTTCTGTGAGATATGAAAATCTGCACTCTAGAAAACTTTTTCGATGTTCGCTCTATTGGGTCCAAATATTTATTTTCCAAAATATCATCAGATTAGTTTCGTGCATAAGTAGGAAGGTTACTATTGAATTATTAAAATACAAGAACTTGTCAATGGTATGAAACTGAACATTTTGGTGAAGAACTCATATTCTGGTTCTAAAAAAGATCAAAAAACTCACCTTTATTTTGTATAAATCTTTTTAGTTTCAGAGACGATTCATAAGATGTCTCAACCATCTTATTTTCTGCTGATTAAGCTACACACATTTTCTGCTGATTAAGCTACACACAAACATTAGTTTTTTTTCAGAAAGTTAGAGATGATTTTTTAAAACAGACACAGTCCATTTTTTGTTATTCAAGCTATCTATGTTTCACTGAAATTTTAAATGTGTAGTTTCTGAATATAATCTACTCAGAATTGGAAACTGGCTACTTTTTAAAATTTTCCTTTCTTATCTATGATTATTTTATTCAGAAAATTCGAAAAAATAATTTCTATGAAATTGAATATTTTTTGCTGTTTCATTGACACTGTTTCAATGACTTTTACAGTAATCTAATATTAGAAGTCTTTAAAGGTGGTCTACGGTGAAATTTTTATTGCATCAAAATGTGCAGAAATGCATGTAGATTGATATAAAAATAAAGAAAAAATTCGAAAAAAATTCCTTCATCGAGAAAAACGCATCGAAAAATAGGCTGAAAGCCCTTAGGGACGAGCTTTTTTTTCTAGGCCGCCCGGTGAGTAAAAGCGCGCGAATTCAAACTTTTAAAATTTTTTTCGCTTGTTCTCACTTTTTTTTCGGTTTTTTCAAGATCTTTCAAGGTTTTTGTCAATTTTTCTTCCAGATACATCGAAAAAGTTGAAAAAACATTGAAAACGAACAAAAAAAATTTTAAAAGTTTGAATTCGCGCGCTTTTACTCACCGGGCGGCCTAGAAAAAACCTCGTCCCTAAGGGCTTTCAGCGTATTTTTCGATGCGTTTTTCTCGATGAAGGACTTTTTTTCGAATTTTTTCTTTATTTTTATATCAATCTACATTCATTTCTGCACATTTTGATGCACCTTTAAAGTTTCACAAAGTTTTCAAAGTTATTAGTTTCTAGAAGAAAATAGACTTGGAAAACATCTTTTAAAATTAAATTTCCAATTTTTAATTTTTCGCTAATTTTTCGAATTCTCGAATTACAAAAAAAAGTTTAATTCCTTATCGTCTGTCTTGTCCTCAACTTACATACTGTACTTAAACTTTGAGCTCAATTATCTCGGTCCCTATCAGAGATATCTAACGTCTGTCAACTAATAAAATTTTCATCATTCACCAACATTTCAATTGTTTACATGTTTTTGATATCTCTCACTGAAGTTGAGATAAATGACCTCCAAGTCACAGTTGACTGCATAACTCAGTTAGCTCAGAGTTAGCTTAGAGCTGGTCTAGCTCAGGTCATGTATGTCAGTATTATCACATCCCCAATTTATAGTCAAATTTCTAAAAAGGTGTGCAAGCTCATCAAAACAATCTTCTTTGATCTCCATTCTCTTCTTCTTCTCCAGAACCCCCAAAAATTATCAACGTTACATCAGAAGTCATTAATTTTGCGCTCGATGTGAGCGAGAAAAAGAAGATATCTCTCTCTCCTTTCATCAAAAGTTCTTCTTCTTCATCTTCTCATCAATTTATCAAGAATTCATGTGTCCAGCTCAAAGGACACGAATTCCTTTGACAAGTAGGAGAAAAGAAAGAGAGAGCAAAAAGAGACACATACACATAAAAATGCTATACATACTTCGCATAAATATAGACTAGAAGAAGAAGAAGACGTTGGAAAAGAAAGAAGAAGAAAAAATGATGAGAAGATGGAGAAGAAGAAAAAGTGAGAGTCAGGAGCTCCAAGGAAAAAAAAGAAGATGGGGGGAAATAAGAAAACTCACGCATACAGAGAAAGAGAGAAAGAGCATCGTTCCCCTCTTCCCTTTTTTCTTATTTTTCTCTCTCCTTTGCTGCTCATCGATTGGTGGAGAGGTGATGACGTTTCTTTGGTTTTGAATAATCTAATTAGGTCTAATCTCTTTGACTGATTTTGGAAAATTTATAATTATAGGTTAGCTCCTTTTCACCGTATCCCTTTCATGTACTCAAATGAGCCAATTAGGGCAGTGTAGCTCAGCCAGTAGTGACTCAGCACTTTTAATTTCTAAACAGAATTAGGATAGACGTAATGATTTTCGATCGAATTGGTATGGTTCAATTACTGCTTAAAAATAGTTCCCATTTTGAAAACTATGTGGAACAGAGAAATTATTTCATTACCCAGCTCAAGTTTTAGATGGAACCAGCTTGTTTGCCGCGCCTCGAGATCTTAAAAAAGCTGGCTGGTGCGCCTTCGGCGCGATTTGATTTATCATATTTTTAGCTTTCGGTGTAGTTTTCCCAGTAGTGGCATAGGTTTGACCTCTCAGGAAGGTTTATATAACAAGGCTGTCGGAAACATGACCGCAGTTTTTTGGTTACGGTACTTCTGGGATGGGTAGGTTGGCTGAGCTTATTTCCGTAAGATTGGACGGTTTGGTTCATGGCCAGCTATTCACGCGGCGACCGGATCTCATATTAGCAAGTTTATGAGATAACTGATCCACCGATTAAACAAATCACAGCAATTCATTAATAGTGTTTCAGTTTCCTAAACAATAAGGAACAGTAAAGTTTCGAAATAATTTCAAGCAACTATTTTGTAGGAATATTTTTTGGGGGAACAAAGCAAGTTTTTTGTTTTTTTTTTTGGAATCATGTTTTCTAAAATTTTTTAAAAGGGTTTAGTCGAACTTTATTTGAGAACTCGAACCGATTACGGTTACTTTGATGATGGTTACTTCATTTAGGTGATTATTTTTTAAAGTTTTCTAAACTGCAGGGAACAGTAAAAGTTTTGAAACCACTTCGAGTAACTATGCTAGGAATCATTTTTACTGGGAGAAGAAACTGTTTTTTTTCTGTTTTTTTTTGAAATCATATCTTTTAGTTTTTTTTTGTGGCCACTTTTAGTTTATAATCAATCAGTTTGAGGTCCCTATTGGGGTTTTTTTTTCGAATAGAACGCATTTTTTTGCGGTGCACATTCGATTGTTGTTTGCACATTTTTGTGGCTACCGTACCCCCTTTTCCGGTCGGCGAGCACCGGTTACTACGGTACACACGGTAGCTATGCGACATGATGATGAATTTTGTCTACACGTCCAAGGAACTGCAATGAACAGATTGAGGCAATAACTGTCAAGGTGCAACTATCATACAACAGAGCAGTCGACGACCATGTAGCTCATTTGATGGTAGTATTGGTATTGATGGATTGAATTTTTTGAGTATCCGAGTATTCAAAAACTTGATGAAACAGTGAAAATGAGAGAATTCTTTTTTTTAAGATGTTCTCCAAGCTTATTCACTAACAAGCTTTTTTTTAAACACAAGTAATTGTTGAGCGACTGGCTTGTTAGTATATAATATTTTAGACCTAAAAATCGACAAAATTAAAAGTATTTTAAAGCATAGATAATTTCAATCACAAAATGTTGGACCTTGTCTGTTTAATAAGATCATCTTCAAATTTTCGAAAAAATAGGTTTTTAGGCCTTAATCAATATAATTAGTGAGAAATCATCTGCTCTGTAACTAAACAAACTTAAAAAATGAAGATGAGGTTTCGGATTATTTTTGGGACCATTTTTTATTTGATAGTGATTTGACTTGTAACATTTTACACTTAAGTCCAGATAGTTGAGCTCAAAGTGCAAGTATTGGATGGCGTTCTATTAGGAACTACATTTCATGGTCGATCAAATTTTTGGAATATTTGAGAATTTTGAAGCTTGATGAGACAGTAAACATTTGAATGTTCCTTTTTTCCAAACACATTTTCCAAGCTCACTGTTTGGAAACTTGATTTTTGATTTTGCGAGTATCATGAAAACGTTATAATAGAAAATTTTAAAAATTAAAATTATAACTGAACTATCTGAAACTGAAAAATGGAAACTGAAGTTGCTTTCAAAGTTGGGAGTTGAGGAACTAACGAACGAGCTACGCGGTTCACGAATTTAAGACAAAAAAATATTCACTGTTCCAGATAGTTTACTTCAAAACTGAAATAGTCAGAAAATCACTGTGTGGACAATTCCAACAAATTACATTTTCTGGCGTGTCTTCACCTCAAAACTCCCTCATTTTTCAAAAAAATGTTATCCTCTTCTCCTACAATCAACTTACAACTGTTTACAACCCCACCAGTTTATCTTGAACCTTTTCTTTTCTGCCCGCCCTCTCCAATTCTCACACTCTCTCGTCCTCAGCCTCTCTCTCTCCCTTCCAGCCATCTCACTAATACTCTCAGCTGTTTTTTTGTTCATTTTTGCGTTCACTTTTTTTTTCGTCTCTCTAATGTTATTGTTTTGTTTTTTCTCCCTTCATTTCGTCATTTTTTATCTCTGTGTCTCTCTGAATTCCCACACTATTTCGTCGAGTCTTATGTTCTTTTCAGACTGACGAGAAGAAGAAGAAGAAGAAGACATTGCTGAAAATTTCGAGTTTATTCTCTTTTTCTCTCTTTTCTTTTTTTTTCAATTTTTAAAATCATGAGTTTAGTTCTTTTTCTGCTGTTTCAGATTTTTCGTTAATTTCTGAAATTTTTTATATGTTGCTTGGTATTTTGTAGTACATAGGAAGATCAAAAGTGGTTGAAGATTTACGATTGTAGACGTTGTAAATTTAGAAAAAAAGAAAAAAGAAGGACAAGTGATGGAAGATCAGAAACACGAAACACACTGATTTCTGTTTTGCTAGGAGGGGAGGGGTTAATTGATTAAGTAGAAAGAAACGGTTTGTTGGAACGTTTAAATGGCCTTTACTTTGCTAGAAAATTGTATTTTTAGAATACCGAAGAAATTTATGGGTAATTTGAAACAGTTTATAACATTTTTTTAAATTAAAACAACTTAAATCCTGTTTCAAATTGGAAGTATTTTGTTTGAAGTGTTAGAAACTTTTGATACTAGTAAAGAATTTTGATTCATCAAGTATTCGTATAATTATCCTACCGTAACTTTCAACTTTGACCCATTTTATCTCGATTCCTGTAAGAGATATCGAAAATCTGTCAACTGATAAAACATTTATCAAATTATCAGAAACATTTTATTGGCTTATCACTTTTTGATATCTGTAACAGGAGCTGAGAATAATTGGGTCAAAGTTTCGAGACCCTTCTACTGAAGGTTTGGCGATATTGCTCACAAGATTTTCGAAAAGCATGGATTTCAAAACTTTTTCATGTTTCAAAATGTTTTGAAGATTTCCAACTGGGATTGTTGATTTATTGCGCAGACATCCAGAAGGTCCGAACGCATTCGTTTTTTTTTGTTGCAAATGTTTGATGAACTTGGTCCAGTGAAGTATTTAGCAGTCGATAGAGGAAGAGTATGACACTTCATTTTTGATATATCGCAATCATTGTAGGAAGACACACATTTGCTGCTTTTCAAGTTCGAAAAATCCTTTTTTCAAAAAAATTATGTTGAGCCTTCTCATCACCATTTACAATGAAGATAGCAATTGAATCAAGGAATTCCAATTCTAAAGAATACAGATTGATTCGAAAAAAGGTTTCCAATACTTGTTGACCCTATGAAACATTAAGAAACCCCTCTAGACACATCAATATCATATCCCCTCCTCCTCTCTCTCTCTCTCTCTCTCTCTCTCTCTCTCTCTCTCTCTCTCTCTCTCCTGTCTCTATATTTACCCATAGCACCGCGTCCTTTTGTATAACTCAGACAGAGAGCCACAGCCCATTCGGTCAAACTGTTTGTGTTGCTCGTCTCTGCTCTCGAGCTCTGTTTTTTTTCTCTAACCACTCTCTCACTCTCCCGCCCATCTTGCCACAGAGTGTCACCGCGCAACGCGCTGGTGACTTGAGTTGGGCTTTCGGCAAATGCGAGGTTTTTTTTGGGAACAGTTCTTTTTTAACGTTCCAATTGAACTTGTCATCATTGGCAAACCATAGTGTCTTATCTCCAAAAGAATTCAATGTTTCAAAATGTTCAGAAATACAGTTGCTAGAAAATTTTTATGGTATTCGATTCTTCATTTTCTTGTTAATAGAAGTTAAAATTATTGCCTACCCTAATTACATGTATCAACTTTCAAACTGGTTTTTGTATTCAAATGGAAATCTTGAAACATGTTTTCTGTTTTTATCCGAATTTGCAATTGAATTCGGAATCTTCTATTTCAAATTTTTCTGATTCAAAATGTCATGAAAAAATGGAACTGACTTGATTTGATTGATAAATGATGGCATTTAATGTTCAACTGATTTAACTCAATAATTCACAAAACACTTTAAAGGAGGCCAGACACCAAAAAAAAAGTTCTCCTGATATTTTGCATAGAGAACCCCCATGAGGGGTTGAACTCCTGAAAGGCAGCTCAGGGGTACAGCGCCGCTACCGGCTGAGCTACGGGGGCGCGAAGGCGCCTGACGACCGATGGTCTACATAAGCGCGGCGCGATTTTGTCCCCCGAACTGTCCCCCGAAATTTTTGCTGTCTCGCCTCCTTTAAACAGAAATTTTCACTGATTCACCTACTCTCTTCTGAGTGGGCAAAAAATTCGGGGGATACAACGATTTGGGGGTACAACGGGGTACAACCGATTTAGGGATACAAAATCCATGATTCGGGGGTAAAAAATTTTTCAGCAAGTTGTATTTTTTGCACTTCTCAATCGAAATTTTGTCTCTAAATGGTTCACAGCTTCGTTTAGATGAATAACTTTTTTTAACTGAATGGTACGAAAAATAAAATTTATCCAGGCATTTTGTACCCCCGAGTCACTAATTTTGTACCCCTAAATCAGTTGTACCCCCTTGTACCCCCGAATCGTTGTACCCCCCGAATTTTTGGCCTTCCGAGTGGGCATGGTTATTTCACAATTTCTGAGGTCCCTCTCGATTATACCCGGTATTCTCTTTTTTTTTCTTTATGAAAAATTGAAAAAAATTGATCTTTATTTCTCTATATTTCCGCCTCCTCCTCCGCTTCCTCCTTCTCAAAAACTAAAATTTCATAAATCTCCCCGTCCAATATTTATTCAGTGGTGTGGTGTTTTCCAGAGGTCTCGCCTTTCTGGTCAAAACTACTTTTTTTCTAAGGAATCATAGATTGCAATGTTTTCTCTTTTTTCCCGACGACGTCTTCTTGAATCCATTCATGAAGACACCAATACACGCACATATAGGTCGTGATGAGTGTCGTCGTCGTAATTTCAGCTAATCAACATTTTTATTTGAGGGGAGAGAGAGAGGAGGGGATATGATAATGATGTGTCTAAAGGGGTTTCTTAATGTTTCATAGGGTCAACAAGTATTGGAAACCTTTTTTCGAATCAATATGTAGCTATTATGCCATATTACCATATTCCACACAAGTATTAGTTACATTTTTTTCCAAAATTCAGTGTTTTCTTCAGATCATCGTGAACGCTCTCATCAAACACGACTTGCTATTAAAGATCGATTATCTCATTTTCTGTAAGAGATACCAAAAATCAGTTAACTAAATAAATGTTGGTGGTAATATGGCAAACATTTTTCAGTTGACAGATTTTTCATATCTCTTATAGGAACTGAGAAAATTGAGTTCAAAGTGCAGTTTTAGGTTGAGTTACGTGATCCTGAAGTGATTATTGACCTCAAACTGAACCTTTATACTTTTTGCTGTTTCGCTTCCTTTATAAGATGTTTTGCTCCAAACTTCCCAATTATTTTGCAGATTTATTTGAGTATTGAAGTTTTACTCATTTATTAAAGGTGGGGGGACAGGAGAATTTTCGTAGTTTTTTTGTAGCTAGAGTATGCATTCTACCGCCACGGTGTACAACGCTTAATGTCACTCTGCGTACATCTGTCGTCCTCGCCTTCATGTATGCAATCGGGCGTGCGCTTTCTCTTTGCCCGCGTGGCTCAGTCGGTAGCGGCGCCGCACCCTCAATCATCGCCCTCACAAGTTCAACTCCTCGAGGGGCATCTTTGAACGGAACTTCGAGAACATTATTTTTTTCATGTCCCCCCGCCTTTAAAGTTGAGATTATATAGAAATATGATCACCAGCTAACTACACAAAATCAGCAGTTGTTACTTTCTTGCTGAAACTGAGATTTTTAGATTATTTAGAAAATACATTAACTTTCTTCTTTAGACTTCAGAATCACCTGTTTTCAGTCTCTATTTTCAAAGTATTGTTTTAGGATTTCTAATGTTCCATGGAGACCAAAAATTGATTGAACTTTAGGTCTAACTTCAATACCCCTGCCGACAACACATCCAAATTAGATAATTTTGATTTTTCGAGATTTTTCGAATATTTTCTGTTTCATGTTCTTCAGCTAATAGAAAACTTGGGAAATGTTCTTAGTTCGTATCGATCTGTTTCCGAAAATTTCAAAATTTGGCCTTCTTCGATCTTCAATTTTTCCTATTTCAAAATCTTCCTTTAAGATGAGTTTCTTAAAAATATCAGTTTCATAAATTCCATTTTTGAACTTTTGAAAGGAAACTTTCAGTCGATCCAGGATCCTTCCAACCCAGACAAAAAATGTCAGACCTTCCAATTCAATTGACTTTTCAGCCCTTCTCACCTACTCGGATCTCTCTCTCTCTCTCTCTCTCTCTCTCTCTCTCTCTCCAATTCAAAATCCCTGGCTTTATATGTGTGTTCCTTCTAACAAAACACACTGACACTCCCTCCCTCTCTTTTTTTTCAATTTTATGCTTTTTCTCTTTTTTGTTCATTCCGCCATTTTTTAATGCGATTTTTGATTTATTTTTTTTTCCACTAGTGATGTAGTATGTTTTTTTGTGTTGTGTCTTTCTGAAAATTTGAATTCCAGGAGTCCAAAAATAGATTTTTCTTCTTTTGGAATCTTTGCCCGGTTTCAGAAAATTGGGATATAGTCAAAATTGCGATTTTCCGTTGCTACGTACGCCGTAACGATTTCATCAATCATAAAATCTGAAAATTTATTCTTTTTTGCAGAGATTTCGTCAATTTTTCAAAACTAGAACTATAAAGTTTTGCTATTTCAAAAAGTTGTCAAAAATGCGAAATTTTGTTTTTTCATTCTCGATTTTCTATTCCGTTTTTTTTTGTGTTTTGAAACATCAAAAGTTTAAAAACCAAACTCTAAAAACAGACCAAAAATGTCCCTTTTCTGAAATTCGAGTATTTGGTAACTATGGGAACCTGGGCATTTTTTTGGTCTTTTTCAACTGAAGTTATTTTTTTTACTATTTCGAAATTTTGACATAAAAGTTAGGGTTTCTCACTTTATTAATTGGAAAACATCCACTTTTGAATTAAAAAAAGTGTATTTCTGAAAACCTTAATCTCCGTTCCACTGATTTGTCGTTCGATTTTTTTCAGACTTGGCTAAAAAATTCTAGCTGTGCACGTATTTTTTCTCACATGTTAGATTTTCTTTTCTAAAATCAGAAAGCCGAAAATTCCTGTTTCAAGATCCTTATATTTTTAAGGGATCCATTTTTTACAATGCGAAAGCAACGCATAGAAGTCACCTAAACTGCCGTATGTCGACCGCGGTCGGCCGGCGGTCGAAAGCTAAAAAATGACTAAAAACTCAAAATAAATTAGTGAAGCAGCTGAAAAAATTGATATAGATTTCTGCTACAAAATCAAGTAATGCGAGTAGAGTTTTTCAGAGGTCTATGGTTCTCAGGTTGAGTTGAAAAGTTATGTATTCTACGACTAGATGAAAATTAAGTAATTCCAGTTTCACAAACTTTTTGAAATTGTAAAGATTTTTTTTTTTAAAGTGACAATTTATCCAGTAGTATCTATTTTCCAGTGATCGCTGTCTATACAACACTTTTCATCAGATGTGCAAAAACGTATTTTTCAGGTTTATTTTTGGCCATTTTGATAATTTTCAGAATTATAAGACTCGGCTGTCACGTTTCCAATCACTTTGAAAACTTTGGAGGGTGTAAAACAGACCTAGATCACAAACTTTGTATTCACAGAATTATTCCGAAAATTCCTAGTTTTTCAGCTATTTGCCAATTTCTGAAAGACACCTGTTTTCAGGTTTTCAGTTAAAAAATCGGATTAGGAAAGGATGTCTTTCAGAAGGCGGCAAATAGCTGAAAAACTAGGAGTTTTCAAAAAAATCTTCAAAAATGCAAAGCTTTCAATCTAGGTCTGTTTTACACTCTCCAATATTTTCAAAGTGATCGGAAACTTGGAGGCGGAGATTCAGACTTCTGAAATATGTCAAAATGACCATAAATCAACTGAAAAATATGTTTGTGTGAATCTTATTACCCAGTACTACGAGATTGCAAAATTCTGAAAACATCGGACCATCAATTGAAAGTATAATGGAGCAATTTTTTCAATGTTTCGAAACAGTGAATCGAAAACTTTTCGTTTAAAGGAATTGGATGAAGTGAAGCTATATATTTTACTTCGATAAAGAAAACTTTGAGAAACAGAAATTCAAAAGTTGAGTAACTGAATTTTCGTGTTGTTGATATATGTCCGGGAAAAGTTAACTTTTTGAGAAATCTGAAGAATCCAGCTCGAAATTAGTTAAAATTAATTACAAATTCACAATCAGATGAAATTCAAATATTCTCAGTTTCAGAACTTTTTTGAAATCGTAAAGATTGTTATAGGAATAGTTACAAGTTTGATGGAGTTGTTGAAGATTATTGAGGTGAGAGTATGCATATTGACGTGAGGGTGTACATTGTGCCAACCGTATCCCTTATACCCAGGGCTGTGCCACGGCCGGCCGCGGCCGGCTTTGTCTAGGCCTTAATACAAAAAGCCGCGGCCGGCCCAGGCTAGCCGCGTGGCTTTTTGGAAAAATTTTAAAAATGGATTTCTTTCTGAATATACTTGTTTTCCGAAAAAAAAACAACTACCAGAGTTTTGAGGTACACAGTCTGGAATCCAGTAAAAAGGATCAGGATGAAATATTTTTCAAGAAGTCCGGAATACGAAATACGGATTCTGCGTTCCGTCGCCTCTAATTACTAGGTTTGTGATAATTTTCATCAACATAGTCATTTTTCAGATAATAAAATAAAATTTGAATACTTTCCGGAAGAAAAAATTTTCCAAAAAATTTTCTAGTTTTCAAGATTTATGTTCAATTTTTTGTACGAAAGACCGAAACAAAATTTGCGAACATACATTGAGAAGTTTGCATAGGGATAAACAGATTATACGTTCCCAATCCCTCAAAAAAACTAGGTTTCATTTCACGGGATTTTATCAGGCTAGCCGCGGCCGGCCGCGACATCTAAAATGGAGCCGCGGCTGGCCGTGGCCGCGGCCGGCCGCCAATTTGCACAGCCTTGCTTATACCAACAGTCGACCGCGTAGCTCAGTCGAGTCCCACTACCCTTTTCTGACTTCTGACGTCTTGAGTCACTGGTAAAAGTCAGAAATGGTACAAAAAAAATATCACAAATGCCATCAGGATATTAGATTTTTCATAACCCAGTTGATTTCAAGATCTCGTGAAACTGAAATTTTTTGAATTTCAACCGAGCGCGAAAACTATGCCGCGGCCCTATTTTCGATGAGCCCTTTAACCTTTCGTCACTCGTTATTTGTCAATCTATGTGCTCTATATTAATACGAATATCCCATATCCACACACATTGCAAACTTTTCGATGTGTTGTATGTGCTTCTCTTTTTTGTGCATTGAACTTTTCCATCCATCCCCTCCCCAACCACTTGTCCATGGATGGACACATTCTGCACTCCATCTTCTAGTTCTTTTTTTTCCAACCCTCTCCCTCTTGATTTCAGAGAGAAGACGAGAAAAAGAGCAACGTCAAAACTTTCCCTCGTCTTCTTTTTCTCCACACATTTTTTCGCTGCTGCATTTTTTTCTTAAAGATACGCTCCTCCAGTGTGCCTTTTTTGTGCTTGGCTTGCTCAAATACATACACAAGCTCCCCCCGTTTTTCACATCTGTGGTTTTGCTTCTTCTCTCTGAGCTCTCGAAGGAGCCAAAGAGCTAGAAGAAGAGAAAGTTTTGGCACAATTCTCTCTCCTGCCCCTTTGGACCTTTTTTTGAACAACAGCTTGTTCTTCTTTTTCTTTTTGTGCTGTGTCTTTTTTTGTTGAAAGTTCACGAAGTGTCTGTTTGGGAATTTTCGAATTCCCGCGAGATTTGTGAACTTTTAAAATAGGCATGGTCATATGTATACGAGTTTGGGTTGAAAGTTTCAACTTGAAACTTTGAATGTTCCCTGTTTCAGAAATGTCATATTTTTGTAGCTATTTTTTCATCTTGATTAAGTCCTTGGTATTCCGAATTGTCATGTTTTTTTTCACAAAAACCACATTTTCAAATTGCCCGCTTTTGTTTGATATAGTTAAAAAACGTATAATGGGTCGAAATGGGAAAACTTTGATCTTCAAAAGTTTTGGAATAGTTTTTTTCAACTGTTTCAAATTAACGATAATGTTCTAATGTAGGCTGTCTATTTGATAGTACATTTTTCGTCGACCCTGCACCTTCAACTGTTGTCACAAGCTCCAACTCCTCCAGGTGGCTTATATGAACAAATATTCTAGAAAGTTTTATTTCCTACCACCTTTAAACCTCGAAGAATCAAGTTTTATGGTTTGGCAGAATAGAAGTTATGGAATCGGATCAGTAAAATTTGGACCAAAAAAAAAGGATTTGTGAATTTCTTTAAAAAGTTATTTTTCACCTTCAAAAAGTACATCAACCATTTGTAATTATGAGAGTTTACTGATACAAATATTTGAAAAACACTGAACTACGATATTTTTAATTGTTACGTTTATTAGGTGTATTTTTACATACTTTTCCGGTATTTACCTTTCTAGAAATTTGAGATTTCAGAAAGTCTATGTATAGCAACATGTATATAGAACCTACACTTGAACTTTCCTTTAATCAAATTATCAAAACATTTTCTTTTTGTTTAAGTTTGATTTAAAACTACATACATAGAAGCGGAGAAAACTGATAAATGAGTCATCAACCTAAACTTACTGTTTCCTATAAGCCATGTATTTTTGAACATCTTAAACACAATGATATGTGCAGTGCATCATAACCTTTGACCTAACTTTACCAAGCGCCTAACTTTCACTCAACTTATCTCCATTCCTGTGAAAGATGTCAGAAAAAAAAACTGATAAAACGTTCATCATAAAATGAACAATATTTTGTCAGTCAACCATTTTTTGATATCTAGAATAGGAATTAAGATGAATCTTTCACAGGAACAGCTTAAATCAAACCACTGAAAATTTCCAAAAAAAAAACCAATTGTGTTCTCAAGAGTAGTTGTTAAAACTATTAGAACATTCTGACTAACATGATCGCTTTTGAAAAATTCCGAAATTGCCGCTGCATTGCTTCAATAAGTTTTCAAAGTTGATCGTGAGCCACTGTTCGTTGAATTTGCGGCGACTGATCATGTTAGTGGTTCAAATTCGGAGGGGAAGTCCATTTTCCAATGAATTTGCATTTTCTACATATAAATAACTTACCTATGAAACAGTATCTCCAATTTCCAAAATTTTACTTTGAATTCAAGAATCATTATTCCTTTAATTTAATATTCATCTTCCCAACTCCCCTTGTCCTTCCACCTGATGTCTGCCCTGAACTTTTGCTCTAATTTGAATGAGCACACATACACATAGTCCAACTAACACATGTCAATTCGTCCAACTACATATGTCCGAGAGAATTCAGATGAAATTTACATGATCTCTGAATGAACCCGTGTAGCAGCAGGGCTAATCCGCTTTTCTTCTTCTTCTTCATCTCCTACTCCTCGTCTTCTTCCCACATTTTTTCATTTCTTCTATGAATTCAGAAGAAATGAATGTGTGCGTAGCTAGATATCTAGACCTTTTTCATTGTCCCCGTGTCATATAATAAAATTTGTAAAGCGATTTGTATGCGATTTGCAGAGAGATTCGAAATGATCTCTGTTGGAAGACACCTTTATCAATAGAGCACGTTAGAACTTCCTGCTTCTCATGTTTATCTGAAATTTCTGATTTTTTCGCCTACTCACACGCTGGAAATATAATGAGGCACCACCAAGCTCATTAAATTTTTTCTTTGTCTAGCTACACGGTATCCCCACACGAACTTCCTTTTAAGATGTTCAGGAGGAGCTATTTTTAGGGCCGGGCTGTTTTTTTTTTGAGAGGATTGGTTTTGGAGAGATCATGAGAAGAAGTATCCGAAGAATTAGCATTCCATGATTACCAAAAATATCATATCACAGTTTCATGAAACTGAAAAATAGTGAGTAGCGAATTTTAGTTTAATTGCTAGACATTGATTTTAGGAAAAAATATTTTTCATAGAATCAACTCGCTTCTCCGTCCTGAAGCTCCTAATGTCCCTTATTTTGATCTACGGATCCTTCCCAATAGTCCAAAAGCCCCTTTTTGGATCGAAGGACTTTTGACGGACGGTTATATTTTCTGCTTTTATCTCCTGAGCTACCCGGTCGAGTTTTTAACCCCCATTTCAGATAAATTACGAAAATGGGGTTCTTGAGATTTTTTGAAATTTACTGTTTTATATTCTCCAGTTATCAGAAACTTGGGAAAATTTTTCAATTCGTTGTGTGTGTTGTTATAGGAGTTAAGAAAATTTTACGAAAATTGTAACATCAACATCTATTTATACTGAACGTTCCATTTTTAGCGAACTTTTGAGAATCTTGAAAGTTTTTGGAAATTTCTGTGCTTCAAAATTTTCCCAGTTACACAATTGCCATTTTTTGAAATTAATTCAATGATTTTAGTAAGTCGGTATTTTTCAATAATTTCAAAGTTTTTCCTTGATTTTTGGGATTTTTGAGACTTGTTGAGGCTCAGAACAGATGCCTGAATGCTGATTAGAATTTTCGAAAATAATTGTTTTTTCCAAAATTTCCGTTTCAAATTTTCCATTTTTGATCTCTTTCTTAAATTTTTTTAATTCTCCAGTAACAAAGAGTTTTCAATCCCAGACAAAAAATGTCAGACACTTACAATTTAATTGACTTTTCAGCCTTTCAGCGCACAAAGTCAGCTTTCTCTCTCTCTCTCTCTCTCTCTCTCTCTCTCTCTCTCTCTCTCTCTCTCTCTCTCTCTCTCTCTCTTTCCATCTTTCATCATTTATTGATTATTTGTTTGTGATATCATTTTTGAGGAATTACAAAAACTTTGTGGGTGGATTTGGAGTATAAAACTTGTTTTCTATGTTTCAATTGGTTGAAAAGATATTGATATTTAAATGTTTTTGGATCAAATTGAAAAGTTTTCGTTTCAATAATGTTGGAATAGATTCAGGGTTGAATCTTCTTTGATATCTCACTCTTCTCAAAAGCTATATGCATGAGAAATCCCTGTTTCGAAAACGTTGTAAAACATTTAGAACTTTACTTTGTTGTAATTTGTAATTTTGTAATTTGTTTATTGATTATTGGTGTTAATGGCCCAGTTTCCAAGAACAAAAAATTGTGTTTGAAGTAAAGCGGATTTTACTATTTTCTTCCAAAAATTACTGTTTCCAATCAATAATTTTCGTAGCTCAAGTTTTTGAACTCAATAATCCATTCTTGTCGCTACAAATTCTTTTTGATTTCCTTTTGTTTTGAAGTTCCAATTTTTTTTCTCAATGTGAAAAAACTATGAAACACCGGTTTCAGAATGACCATACAGATCCGAGGCAATTCTGATGATTTAATCAGATTTGGCAATGATATTTTAAAATATACAATTTTTTCCAAAATAAAGTGTGCTCAAAAAGTCACACTTTTCCCTCCGAAATGATTCATTTTCTCTGACTTGATCTAGTTCTATGTGATTCATCATTTTTCAAACTTTAAAAAGGCAAAAGAACGAATAATTTAACGTCAATCAATGAGTTTCCTATTAAGTAGAACGGAACACACAAGTGATATAAAATTAATAAGAGAGACGAAAAGAAAATAAAAAAGTTGAAGTGGTAAAATGCGTAAAAATGATATCAGTCTTTTACTGTTTCAAGTTGGTTTTCAATTTTTTTGGAAGATCTTTTCTTTAGTAAAATTTGCACTAACGCATTGAGCTCAATTATCTCGGTTCTTATAAGAGATATCAAAAATTTGTCAACTGATAAAAGATTTATCATAATACACTAGCAAAATTTTTGTAGATTACAGGTTTTTGATATGGCCTATGGGAACGGAGATAATTGAGCCCAAAGAGCAAGTCCCGCTGTGGCCGTGTAGCGGCCATCTCAGTTTTGCTGTTTCAAATTTTCAATAAGATTTCAAAACTTTAAAATTTTTTGAAATTAATTCAATGATTTTAGTAAGTCGGTATTTTTCAATAATTTCAAAGTTTTTCCTTGATTTTTGGGATTTTTGAGACTTGTTGAGGCTCAGAACAGATGCCTGAATGCTGATTAGAATTTTCGAAAATAATTGTTTTTTCCAAAATTTCCGTTTCAAATTTTCCATTTTTGATCTCTTTCTTAAATTTTTTTAATTCTCCAGTAACAAAGAGTTTTCAATCCCAGACAAAAAATGTCAGACACTTACAATTTAATTGACTTTTCAGCCTTTCAGCGCACAAAGTCAGCTTTCTCTCTCTCTCTCTCTCTCTCTCTCTCTCTCTCTCTCTCTCTCTCTCTCTCTCTCTCTCTCTCTCTCTCTCTCTCTCTCTCTCTCTCTCTCTTTTCCCTCATAAAACTTGTGAATGCTGACTATACGTTCTCCCAGGTTTTATTCTGCTTATCACAACGTCCAACAAGTTTTTTGAACATTTCCTATACTCTTGTTTCTTTTTTCCCATTTTTCCTGTTTCGCTACCTTCGTTTTTGCTCCTTTACTTTTTTGCACTAACCAATATAATTTTTCCAGAAATCATAGTCATCAACAGGACACCGCCCATTTCCCCAGATTCCAGTGAATAAAAAAAATGCCCTCGAAAAGAGCCACTTCATAACCACATACACGCTACAAAAAATAATGCTGTTTCACTCAATTTTCTGGTTGGCTCTGTTCTGCTTGGCTGGCCCGCAAGCGGTACGCACCGAGCCGTACAATTTGACATCTGTGGGCTCCGCTGACGTCATCACATCGTCGGATTTATTGCTGTTGGCGTCGGAGGAGACACCGACGAGGGCGCCGCGACCCGTGACAAAACAGGGCGCTGCCAAGGTGACAAAGGTGGAGAAGAAGAGAAGAATAATGAAGATGAGAAAGAGGAACTGAAGAAGAACAATGGGACAGAAGACGTGGAAACAGTGACGCCTTCTGAGGACCCACTATGGGTTACGGATTGCTCGGAACCTCTCAATAAGGATATTTCGTGCTCTGTGAATATTAGTAAGTGGAGCTACACAATTATAGATCTTGCCTGTTTCAAATATGTCAAATTGCTCAAAATACTTCTTTCCTCTAATCCGATGTTTCTGTTCCTAAAACTCTTTATTTTGCCGTAATTGGAAAAATTCTTTTTAGTCGGTTGCTCGGACAATGTCTACAAGTACGTGGAGCCGGGACTTGAGCCCCCGCGAGCTCATGACGTTCGAGTTGCACCAACCACCAAGGTCCGCGGAGCAAACAAGATAGATAATCGGAAGCATCGACTCCACGTGGATGTCTCCTGGCAAATGCCCCAACTCGAGCGGAATACGACATTGAAGGCGTTCAAATTGATAGTCAATGGTCCGGATGGAAGAAACACATGTTTTGTGTTCAATGTGACCCAGACTGCAAAGCGGGAGGATATGTCGGTGAGTCCGGCCTCGGTTTTCAAAAATTAGAAAAACACCTAAATTTTGCACACGGAGCTTCACTGAAATACTTTTTTCAGTCGAATTTGTCTCTCGAATCAAAGTTTTTAATAAAAAATAACATTTTATGGAAATTCTGAAAAAGTAATTTTTCCAACTTTTTCTAGTCAGAAATTAAAACTTCTGATTCCAGTTAGAGAAAAATATAAATTACTGTTCAAAAATAAACATTTCTACAAGAGAAATCACCAAGAAACATTGGGTCTCCGTGAATATATCAAAATTTGGTTTTGAAAGTAAAATTACCGTAAAACCTCTAATAGAACGACACCCGGATCGTCCACTTTGAGCCTATATATCTCACTTCTTTTGAAAGATATCAAAAAGTGGTTAACTAGTAAAATGTTTATCAGGATATCAGCAACATTTTATTAGTTAGCCACTTTTTGATATCTTTTACAGAAAATGAGATATATAGGCTCANAGTGNNCGATCCGGGTGTCGTTCTTAATAGAGGTTTTACGGTATATGGAAATTCGGAAAAGGTGATTTATTGAAACTGGAATTTATGATTGAAATCCTGGAAAAAATTTTTGCCAACTGATAATATGTTTGTTGGTGATATGATAAACATTTCATCAGTTGCCAAAATTTTCAGAGCTCTTACAAGAACCCAGATAAACTTAAAGTCCAAGTTTAGGACAAGTTAAAAATACGTAATTTAAATCAAGTTTTTTTTAAAAATAAAAATTAAAGGTGGGGGGACATGAAAGAAAAAATGTTCTCGAAATTCCGTTCAAAGATACCCTCGAGGAGTTGAACTTGTGAAGGCGATGATTGAGGGTACGGCGCCGCTACCGACTGAGGCCACGCGGGCAAAGAGAAAGCGGACGCCCGATTGGTACATAAAGGCGAGGACGACAGCTGTACGCAGAGTGACATTAAGCGTTGTACACCGTGACGGTAGAATGCATACTCTAGCTACAAAAAAACTACGAAAAATCTCCTGTCCCCCCACCTTTAATGGAAATTCTGAAAATGTGATTTTTCCAACTTGAATTTCTCCAAACTTTGGAAGTCTTTGAAAAATATACATAGATATTAAGAATTTGTCAACTGATAAAACTCAAATTTCGAAAATCTTTCAGCCCCGCTACCGTTTCTCCTCCAACACTCTCTTCGAGTTTGGTGACACTTACACCGTCACCGTCGTCAGTCTTCCAATATCGAGGAAACGTGCACCAAAAGTGTCAACCACGAGTCTGATGCCCGATGATCCGGATGCAGCACTTTCAACGAAACTCGTGAAAACACACCCGGCAACGTGCACCGGCAAATGTGAGATTAAAAATTGAGCATGAAAGGATTATAAACGTTTTTTCCAGCAAATCCGCAAGCGTCAAAATGGGCAGCCAGCTTCCGGAAAATATTCTTGTTCAGTGCGATTCGAATGATTCAGATTGAGTTCCTCGCCGCACCTCCACAATATTGTTTTGAGGAGTATGAGGTAAGGGACTTTGAATTTTCCAGAGAATGTATTTCCAAATTATATAGGTCCGTCTTCTGGATAGCTCTGGCATCGTAATGCTTCAATACGCTGTGATCTCTAAAGAAGATCTCAAAACGGAGACAATAAACGGGAAAAAGGTCCAATTCGGGGAATACAATTTCACGGATATTGAGCTGGACACCAATGTGATTCCATCAGTCATTCCGATTGAAACCAGTCGTGATGGTCGATGCTTGTGTGAGACTGAAAATGGTTGCAGCTGCTTGGCAGCTGATTGGAAGCCAGTTAAATTGACAAGTGAGTCAGAAGAAACAATATTGAGAGATGGTGTATATGAAAATGTTTCAGAGATAGAAAAGCCGCCAATGCAGACGAATGAGACGGTGGAGATGGATGATATGGCGCAGAAGGATCGGACGGATCCCGGGACGTGGCATTGGTAAGGGATTATTTTATTGTTTTCAGTAGAGCGTAATTACGTCAATAGTGCGATGATTATATCTTGACTGTTTTTCTTACATCTGAGCGTTGCAATCAGTGTTGTTTGATAATCGCACTCTTATACCAAATGAAGCGATTTCGCAACGCTATGATTTATACATTGTTCTGTTTCAAGAAATTAATAAGCAGTTGGAGTTACATGAAACAAGTTATTTTGCGAGAATATTCCTATCATAATGATACTTTTTCATAACCGATTTTCTTCAAAACCTGTAATAGAAGGGCCTCCAAATTTTCATGATAATTGCGGTTTGAAATAGAGCATAATGTATTCAGTTTTTAAAACAACCTATTAGCACAATTAAAACATACTAGTAGAATAATAAAACATACTTTAAAACATACAGTATGTAACACATTACATACTAGTAACACATTAGTAGCACAGTTTCCCTACGATTATGAAGTTGAAAAGTGTATTTCGATGATAAATTTCACTGTTTTAAAAACATCATATTTAATAACTTAACAGCAAACAATGATTCATTACTTGATGACAATAGTCTTTATACGCAAGATGACGACGACACTAAACATCGAGCCTTAGAAGAAACTAATTCTCTATACAGCGCATTTCCAGGCACACCTACGCCCTCACCGGTGTGATTCTCTTGGTTATCGTATTCGTTCTCCTGATATGTTCTGGTCCCAAATGCTACCGAAGATTCCGAAAGACGAAAAAAGCCGGAAATGTGCATTTGATGAATGAGAACCCGGCGTTCTCACACTCTGGATCGATTCCGTTGATTTTGAAGCGTAAGTGTTTTTCTTCTCGAAATTACTGCTTCACATCGTTCATATTATAGTTAGATGGTTAATCTTAATAATTGAATCACTTCAATCGGTGGAGAGTTAAAACTAATTTTTCTCCAGAATCCGTCTCTGTCCTAATCCTCTACAGTCACGATTCGGCCCAACATGAAGCGGCGGTTCTGGCGTTCGCTGAACTTTTAAGAGATGTGTTCCATTTGAATGTTCATGTGAGTCATAGAAACTGAGGCATACAAGAACCTCCCAAGATTTCACTGTTTCCTAGTTTGAGTTTATCCAGTAAAGTTCAAATTCAATATTATCGTCTGAAAATAAACACCTACTGTATTTGCTCTAATAGAATTCCACCCGAACTGTCAACTTTGAGCTCTATTATCTCGATTCCTGACTTTCACTATAACCGAGATAACTGAGCTCAAAGTTTAAGGCTTGGCTGGGCTTTGAGAAAATACGGTAACTGACAAACGCCCTAATTTTTTTTCAAAATTCAAACTGAACATTTCCAGCTCGACGCATGGGACGAGGATGATATTGAAGAGAATCGTGCGGAGTATATCAATGCCAGTATAGTAAGAGCTGATAAGGTGATACTAATCAACTCTATCGGAGCCTACTACCGAACCATTTTCCGTCATAAAATGGAGCCAGCATTAGAGAGAGTGGTCCGAGGGAGAAACGATGGAATTTTCCACCTGCAATGTGAACTGGCGTTACAGTAAGAATTCTAGATTTTTTAAAGTTTTTCCACCTACTACTCTTTTCAGACACCCCTGCGTCATCTCCTGTCACTTCAACTACACCAACCCCAAATACATTCTGTTCCCTGTAACACGCCTTCTACAGTACGCCATCCCAGACAACCTAATGACCATGACTACATCGCTCACCGGTCAACCAGCCCGACCGGAACAGTTGGCTGGCTTCAACCAATCTTTTGCTAGGTTACAAGCAGCAGTTTCACGGAAAGCGCATTACATAGAGAGTGATCCTCAGTGGTTCGAGAATACGCATCATAGAGTGGCACCAAATCCAGTGATCCCTGAGGAAGAGAAGCCGGTGATTGAAGTGGTTCCATTGCCGCCAAGTTTAAGGTTGGCGACGGAGTATGAGAATATGGAGACGATGGCAATGGACGACTTGGAGAAAAAGTTGGAAAAGAGTCAGGAGCCATCCGATGTTACTGTAGAAATAGAAGAGGATCATAACATCACTCTAGATTATGGACCAAGGAAGTCGGACTTGTTAGGGTACATGGAACCAAGTTCTGCGAATGATGTCACCATAGACTTGGAAGAGGAAGAAGATGACGTGGATTCGATGGAAGATTCTAGTCCGACTGCGCGGATAGAAGAGCTGCAAAGGCTGATAGTGAGCACTGATAAGGGGCATGATTCGGGAAATTTGGATTCGGCGTATGTTAGTGGATCTGATTTCTCGACGGATATTCATACAGATGTGAGTGTGGTAGGGATTTCAGTACGTTGGAGCCCACTTGGAGGTAAATTATCTCGGTAGCCATGAGAGATATCATCAAAAAATTATCAACTGATAAACTGTTTATCATGATGTCACCAACATTTTATCAGTTTACGAAATTTTGATATGTCTCATGGCAACCGAGATAATTGAGCTCCACGTGCACGCATAAGGTTAGAAAGTTTACGTTGGAAAATTGTGGTATAATGAATTTCAAAAGTCGAGCACTTACTGGTATATTGACTTTTTGTTCAGATGATAGGATATTATCAAATTTTTGAAACGCAAATTTTCTTCAAAATAACTGTTTCATACTTTCAGGTTTTTGATATCTTTTATAGGAACCGAGATAAGTAAGCTCAAAGAGCACGTAACGGTAGGATTTTAGAGCATTAACGGTAACAGTACGAAATTTTCGAAACATCCAAAAAATTTTTGAGAAAAATTTCGAAATTTCAGATCCTCGACAAACCCCGACAATCACCGGAAAAAGATCGTCGGAAAGCGGCTCGAGAAGATTCTGCATTCCATGATGACGTCATTGGTGTACATTGACCGAACTGCAATGATTACTGTAGCCCCCAATAAAATGTATTCTCTTGATCTCTATTTTCACCCCACCACACCTAATTCTGTCTTTCCGGGTTCCTTTACTTTTTCTTGGAAATTTATATATTTTTTATTTTTGGTCCAACGGGTTACTTTTGTTTTGAAACCGTCTCTCTGTTGTGCTTATTTAAATTTAGAGAAAGGGACTTTTGAAAATTGACCCTCCCGGTGTCTCTTTTTGTGACTTCTTGTAAATTCTGAAAATGACATATTGAAAAAAAGAAATATATGGTTAATAAACTTATTTTGATTCCCGGTAACATATCGCAGATGAACATAAGTATATAAATTGAAGAGAACTTGAAAGACTAATTTTATGGAACAAAATTTTTTCGAAAATTGTGATTTTCAAATAATTGAAATGACTGTAAAACGCTCAAAACATGTACAACTGAATCATTATTTTCCGTGTTCACTTTCATAAATGTCTGAAAAATTCAGAAAAATTGTTGTTTCAAATACATCATATATGAAGTGAAATGATTAGTACCGGAATAGTCGATTCTAAAATGTCCCGTTGCGAAATGGTCAGTTGCAAAAGTATAATACGCCAAACGACCGGTTCCAACACATATATATTTTTTTAAAGTCAGAATGGTCATCTCCGAAACGTCCGGTTACAAAATGACCGGTTTTAAAATGCCCGGGTCCAAAATGGTCGATATCTAGGAATCGTCATTTTCTCGGAACATTAGAAAAATAACTGAGCCACCAAATCAAGATTGATTTGTAAACCCGTCTCACCTTAATAAAATCTTAACGAAACAGTGAAAAACGCGTTCGTCAACTGAACCGCGTAGCTTGGGCTCATTTGCCCGTTTTTGCTGATATTTGCATTTTCAAACCCATTTCCCTTAACTTTCTCAATATTGTACATTTGGTCAAGCCTTATCAATTTATCACATGACACATTTTTTCTTTCAAAACAACACAAAAACTAGTTATCGATCCCTTCTTATCATTTTCTTCCTTATCACATTTTAGAATTCGTTTTTCTGTCCTTTATTATGAAAAATTTCTATCAAAAAGCCCCGGGATCGTTTGTACGTTATGAGAGAAGGTAATTTAAATTTCTAAAAGCTTTATTCAATGAAAAAAATTCAGAAAAGACATCCAATTCTTCATCCGAGCTATTCTTGCAATCATATTCGTCCTCATAGTCTGTGGAGTTTTGGCATTCGCATTATCTGCAATTTTCTGGGCTGTAATTGATAGTTGGGACGTTTTTAATGATGGTGTCTCTTCAGAAAAAAATTCGCTGATTCACAGTCACTTCTTCAAATCCCACAACTCTAATAGTATGTTCTATTGAGTGTCGGTTTATTAAAAAAAGTGTATTTTTCAGAACCGAGCGCTTGTAGAAAACGACTTGTGGGATTTTTCACTGAAAACGAGCCACTGGAAAATCTAGAAACCCAATTCGAAAAACTGACTCATGTTGTGTTCTCATTCAACGAAATCACATGGGATGGATCGGTGCGATTCAAAAGTGAACGAGTGAAAAATCGATATTTAAGAATGAGAAATGTATCGGAAAGTGTGGAAAATGATGTGAAAATGATGGTTTCAATTGGTGGACATGGAAATTCTCAGTTTTTCACAACGCTGACATCAAATGAAATGAATAGGGGGTAAGTTAGCTTTCCTGGTTTTTGAGAGAACATGAACTCTGAGCTCAATTATCTTGGTTGCTATGAAAGATATCAAAAAATTGTAAATTACAAAAATGAAGTTGATAAGAAGACAAACATTTTTTCAGTTGATAAATTTTTGTTATCTCTAATAAGAACCGAGATAATTAAGCTCATAGTGAAAATTGCATAAGCAAAGTTTAAACATTTTTTATCTCAATAACGATTTTAGCCAGAAAATACATGTCAACTACAAAATTATGTAAAATTTTTTAATAAACAATTTTGTAGTTGACAACTTTTTTCTAGCTAGCCTAGTTTTTGAGCTATTCGGTCAACTGGACGGTGTCGACCGTGTAGCTACTTGAGGAGCTTTTATCAGGGGAGGTTTGAGTAAACTAGAAAAAAAAATACTTGAAGATTGAGTTTGGAAAATAATTAACTTGAAAAGCCTGTTTCACAAGGTTGACATACTTTATTGTTTTTTACAAATTTCAATTTCGAAAAAACACCGTCTTCCAATATTTTCACTTTCAGAAAGATCATCGATTCCATAATCCGCTTCCTTCAAGACTACAACTTGGATGGTGTGGATATCTCATGGGTACATGCTGGCGAATCAGACAAACACAATTTCGTCGAATTCCTTAAAGAAATTCGAACCAGATTCGACAGCTTCTCCGAGAGAAACCTCCTCTTATCTGTGACAACTCCCTCTGCCGGAATCGAAGGTTGGGAGAATGCTTACGATATTGAGGCTCAGAAAAACTACGTGGATTTCTTCAACGTCTATTCCATGGATTATAATGGACCATGGCCAAACCAATGGGGGACACCAGCTGGACCAATGGCACCATTATATCATGGAATTGGTTTAAGGAAGAATTTCAATGTAGATTGGACCATGAAATATTATGTTTGTTTGGCTATGGACCCCACCAAGTTCAACATAATCCTTCCAACTTTTGTGAGACTTTGGAGGAATGTCGAGGAACCTGTGGAGCCCCGAATCTCACTAGCTGTAAGGAATGCAGTGCTCAAAAATGGGATGGCTGAAGGAACAGCGGTTATGTCGCGGGCAGATGCTGAAGATCAGTTATTGGATTTGAAGAATAATATCACTTGGGATGATAAATTCAAAAGTTCCTATATCTATGACCCACTTGACAAGACCTATTTGGCATTTGAGGATAAAAGAAGTGTGGAGGAAAAAGTGAAATACGTGAATTCGCATAACTTGGGAGGATTGTGGATTTGGTTTGTGGATATGGATGACGAAAAGAGTAGTGTGTTGAGCTCGGTGTATACAGATGAATTGTGCTCCAGGAGCAGTGAGAATGTGATGAAATACCATTGTTGATTTCTATCATCTCAGTTCCTAGAAGATATATCCGTCAACTGTTGAAAGTCAATTTTGTTTGTCAACATTTTCGCAGTTTCAGTTTTTTATGTCTTTGATAGAAACTGGTAATTGAGCTCAATGTTCAAGTAGTGATTGTCGATCTCTGTTATTCAACCTCGTTATTTTTTTTCTTAATAAAATGTTTCCTCTTTCACACATGCAGTATTATGCTATCGTTTTTAAAGTTATGTATTCACAAAATATTGCCTTGATATTTCCAGTTTAAGTTCAATTATCCATATCTGTGAGTGATAGAAAAAATCTGTAAACCTTATAAAAATAGGTTAATAATAATGTTTATTCATCAAATCTCATCAGTAGAATATCCGAAATCTCTTATGAAATTCAATACTGTATTATTCTCATCGTCCATATCCACCGTCCAAATCCATACTCCACCAAAATGTTTCTCCTTCAAATAATCCATTTTCGCTTTCAAACTTCTCTCTGTTTCAAATGTCAAATACGTCCCTTCATCAGGATAATAGATAAAAGAGCTTTTCGATTGCTCATCCCACGTTAAAGGTGTCAATTTCCATCCTTCCATTTCCGCAAGTCTTCTGGACATATAAGCATCTCCTTCCGTCATATTATCCTTTAAAATCACATTTCTATAAACGTCTCTTCCCGGCTCCACAGCATCTTTCACTTGCTCCCATAGCCTCACAAATGTTGGAATTATAATATTGAAATTGTCCAATTGTCTTGTTTGTGACGAATAATACTGCATTGTATAATCCAAATTGAACTCTTCTCTTCCCTTAACTCCAGAATATAATGGTGCAATTGGACCTGTCGGCGTCCCCCATTCATTCATCCATGGACCATAATAATCCATCGAATACACATTCAGGAAATCCACGTGTTGAACTAAATCATCAATATCGAACCCAAAAGTTTGGTGCTCGATTCCAGCGGGTGGTACTGTAATTGATAAAAGGTACGGGTTAAGGTTGTCTCGAAGATTCTTGATGAACGCTGAGAAGACGTATTTTTCGGATTCAGATGGCCATTTCCAGAATATGTCAACTCCATGAACTTTGTATTGTTTTAAGAAGGAAATGGTGGACGATATGAACTTTCTGGAAAGAAAATAATAAGCCACCGATGGACCACCGACGGACCTACTACGGACCAACTCACCTCTGTCTACTCTCGTCCTTTAAAACTCCCGAAAAAAACTGGGCATTATTCGGTCCACCAATTGAAACCATCAATTTAACATCAGCCGTTTCATTCATCGCCTTGTTTCGTAGACTCAAAAATCGATGTTTCGATTTTTCATTTTTAAAATAAAGGGTTCCATTTTCATCCATCCGAATGAAGGCAAATAGAGCATGTGTTAATTTTTCAAGTTGTACATTTGTGCTGTCTTTGGATTCATTGTTTGTGTATACACCAACGATCCGTTTGAGGTATGGAGTAGGCGATGGGGTAGTGGTAGTGGTGGTTTGGTCTGGAAGTAGAAAGGCTTTGAACTCAATTTTATGAATTTTTGTAAGGGATTTCGAAACTCCATAAACTACCAAAATATTGTTGATGTTGTGTGGAGCATTTCAACAGTTGACAAAATTTTGATATCTTTTACAGGAACTGAGATCATTGAACTGAAAGAACAACTTAAATTTATCTCTGTTTCAAAATGTTAATTACTGATCTCCGAATTTTTGATGCATTAATTTTGTTTGTGCTTAAATTCCATAACCCTCATGAAATTTCAATGAAACTTCCGAAAAAAATTCTCACTATCAGTGACATCCGGACAAACAGCCACAAGAACAAAACTCACTTCTATTTCCACCATCCAATTCATCATAAACCACCCAGATAATCGCTGAAAATGCCAACGCCATGACTCCACAAATGAATAGAACTGCAAGGATTACTGTAGACGCTTTCTTCCATCCAATTTCATTTAGAGACGCATCACTCGAGTTCAAGCTGAAGAACGACTTCAAATTTTGATAGAGCGTTGAACTAAAATTTGAAAAAGAAATCTTGAAAATTTGGTAAAAATTTACCTCGTTGATCTGATCGGTAGAATTGGGTTTTCATCGGAATCCATTTCGGGAGAATAATGAAGAAATATATTTTTTATATTGCTAATTGGAACTGTTAATAGGGAAAACCTGATTTTTTCGAATGACTCATTTCATTCCTCATAGTTTTTTTGTTTGTTGGTTTTTTCGTTTCATTGTTTGCTAAACTTTTTCGATATCTTTCAATTACTATGTTTCGTGATTAAAAACAAAATTCATCATTAAACTACACTGAGAGTGACAAAAAATTATATTCAAAATTTTCACTGTTCCATGAAGGTTTTTTAAAAGTTAACACAATGATCCTGTGGCTTTTTGATAGAAGTTTGGCATAGTGAAGAAAGGAAAATGTTCTAAAAGGTGATAAGGAAGAAAGTGATAAGGAGGGATCGATAACTAGTTTTTGCGTTGTTTTGAGAGGAAAAAATGTGGCATGTGATAAATTGATAAGATCTCGACTAAAATATCCTAATAAAGTATATTCAAAAAAGTAAATTTATTAGAAATTTTGGAAACCGTAACTTTTTGAAATTAAGGTAGAGATAGACAGAGGAACTGTTTAACAAGATATGGTACAGGATTGGTGCAAGAGAAATATAATAACAAGATCAAAAATTGATTATCAACGCTTTATGACTCTTCTCGGCTTCTTGGCTGGATTTGGCTCATTGACCTGATTATCCTTATCAACTGACTTCCTTTTGATGGCTTTCCTGATCTCCAGCGCCACTGGATTCTCGATGATATCCCTGGCATCACAATTGCACTGACGGAAAGCTGGAAGACCCAATGGACACTCCTCAAGCTGTTCGACCAAATTCCATCCATTCTCCTGCATTTGAGCTTCCGTGAGATGTTTCTTTTTGTGTGGAAATTGTCCCGGCTCGATGATCAATCGTTCCTCCTCGGTCAGCTCATTTCGGAGAAGTCTATCGATCTTTTTCTGCTTCTGGATTCCCTCGAATTCATCCTTGGAGACTGATCTTCGTTCTCTGGCCTCGATTTGTTTCCAATCCAGAATCTTTTGGTACTCATCCTCAGTGAAAACTGGGTTGCTGGCTGGTCGAGTGGTACCCATCACCGCCTTGTAATTCAAACAAATTAGGCATTGATCTTCTGAAGTCGTGGGTTTCAGGTGCTTGGTGCAGTTTCCACAGGCCCATCGTGGTACGACTTCTGGATGAGCCAGTACTGGACATGTGCAGGAGGATCCTTGAAGTGCTTGGTTCTCAAAGAAGTGGTAGAAGTTTTGGGTTTCAGCGATGTGGTAGTTTCTCATCTGAAAAAAGACTACAATACATTTTTAAAGATCTCATGTTTCAAATATTCTTACCGCCTTCTCTTGGAACTTTCTTGTTGGAACCTCAACTCTCGATCCTTGCTTATTTTTCGTGTCATACAACTCCTTGAATTTCTTCATTTGAATTTTGGTCAGATTCTTGAACTTCTGTGGGAGGATCTTCAATTTTTGATCGATTGTTTCCAATGCTTTCCCGATGTCGTAGTCGTGGTGCATCAAATTTTGCAGGGCCACCTCAAATGGGATTTGTCCTTCGAATTGATACCAGATGGGCAGGAAGTATGCTGCTTGGTAAGATTCATGATCATGGAATGTTTTTGGTGATGGAGTCCACATGGCTTCTTCTCTGTCTCGTTCATCATTATCATACAACTTTGGGTTGAATTCCGGAAGATCCGCTTGATACTCCTCTCCTACTTTTACATTATTGTCCTTCGCTGTCGGAGCCGTCTTTACTTCTAGCTTCGCCTGCTCGCGGATGGCTTTCATAGACACTTGTTCATGGAATGGAAAATGGGTATGTCCCAAGCCAATTGGAATTTTGGTGCCACGTGCTGGAAGAAAAAATACATTCATACAAGAAATTTGGAAGTTATAGTTGATGGGATTTCTAGGCCATGGTAATTGAGGTTTCTAGGTCATGATTGTTTGGTTTTCTTAGCCCGATTATAGGGGGTTCTATTGAGATCCCCAGGTCATGGGTTTTAAAGGTTTATAGGCCAGGATTATTAGAAGCCCGAACACGGGCCTAGGAATGTAAAACTGACTTAGATTCGTGATTTATGATACCAGAGGCTCAATGAAATTTCAATAAAGTACTCACTTTTCGCAGTCACAAATGGAACTGACGCAGTCTCCAGAATCTCCTCCTCTTTGCATCCAGATTTTTGTAGAAGTCTTCTGCTTTTCTTGGCTGGTACAGTAATCGAAGATGTAGACTTGATGGCAGACATGATTTAGAGTTTTCTGGAAAAAAAATTAATATGGAAAATCGGAAAGAAAAAAACGACGAATCTAAAACGGAAAAAAAAGATTTTTCAAATAGAAACGTAATAACGACTGTACAACGGACCATGAGAAGACTATCAAAGGAGAAAATAGATATATGAGAATATAATTCAGTATGGCAACCCATGTTCCCACCTGAACACCATCAGCGCGTCTTCACCTTGCCAGTTGACTCCTTCTTTGTTGGGACATCGGGACATCCAGGTGTAATTAACAAACACTCCTACAATCAATGAATTGGTCTTCTGGGAAGGCACTGTTTCGAAAAATGTCGAGTCCTAGTCTGAAATTCAAAAAGTGGTCCAGTAATCCAAAAATAAGAGATTTTGAAATATCTAATGTCATAGTTAGGCACCACAACAAAATTTTCAAAATAGACTTTTTCTCATTTTTATTGTTGGATTGTCTTCTCCTCCCTTATAGAAGTATATTCCCAAATTTTCAGCGAAAAATGTTCTCCCATTCTCGAGATACAGATCCTTTTGTACCAGACCTCGATGTACTGACTTTCTCCTCATCTTTTTGCGGTGCGCAGAAATTTGGGCGGGGCTTATCTTTTGCAACCTCGCGGCACGGAAAATTTGTAAAGGAAATTTAAGAAAAAGCTAATAGACCCACAAAGGATTCGAACCTCTTTCACCCTTCCATATACTTGGAATTGGTTTCCATTTTGATTTTAACTGTTTCTCTATTATTTTCGAAACTTTTTGTTTTCATCTATTTTTCCACAATTTTCAAAGGATTGTCCATTGAAGATTCTAGACAAACCGCATATTTTTGATTTTGCTCAAACTATTGTCATTGGTCCTTTTGGACACACTGATTACAGAACTAAAGTCAGTTTTTCCACCCCGCCCTTGTGAAAAAAGTTATGAGCTATAAAAGTGACTACAGCACTAATTTCTCATTTTTGGAGTGCGTTTCTGAAGGAGTTTTTGACTTTTTTTTTGGCTATATTTAAATGTTATCCGTATTTTGTATGGTTTTCTACAATCTGAAGAGATTTTCTCTTTTTTTTTTTTGGAAAAAAAATTCTTTGAGAAAATCGCCATGGGGTACCCCCTTGGCATTTTTTCAATTTTCGAAAAAAAAATTTTTAATGTGATAGAATTAGTTCAAAACAAAGAGATTCAATAAAAAAGTTGTTTCACGAGAGTCGATAACCTATGTCCATTTCTACAAGTCAGATAGGTCACCGGAAAGAACGAAGGAAAAATTCAAAAAAAGTTTATCAGCTCGAGGGAGTCGAACCAGAGAGTACCCGCTTCATATTCCTCCTCACTAACCATTCGACCACGCTTCCACATTCTTTCAATGCTTCAAAACTTATATACGTGAGGAAGGAAAATGAGATATACGTGAGGAAGGAAAATGAGAGACGTCATTTTTCGAAACTTTCGACCCAATTTTCTCGAAAACTACCGCGACAATGCACTTTTTGAAAACATATTTGGAATCAGGAAAATGTCAGCTTTCAGATGATATAGGTCATCACCCGTATCGCCACACCTGAGTTGGGGCCTTCTCTAGTCAGATCGTCGCACGCGCCCACTATCCAGTCGGCCACGGCTGCACTCTGAGTGTGGGCATTAGATGGGAGACATGAAAGGGCGGCTTTTCGTTTTGAACACTTTCCGGAAAAAATTCCAGAAAATGTTTTTAGTTTTCAAGATTTATGTTTAATTTTTTGTAAGAAAAATACCGAAACACGAACACAAGTTGAAAAGTTTGAATAGTGATCAGTAGATTATACGTTCCCAACCCTTCAAAAAAAAAACAAGATTTCACTTCACGGAATTTATCAGGCTAGCCGCTGCCGTCCTCGGCCGGNCGAGGNTTTCTCGGCTTTTGGGTAAAAAGCCGCGGCCGGCCGCCACTTTGTACAGCCTTGGATCAATCAAAATGTTTGGATTGTTTTCAATTATTTTTTAACCCTATCTTCCTCTTAAAAAATGTCATTCTGAAAATTCTACTGTTAAATTATCAAACAACATTTCAATTACCCAAATCTCATAAAGATGTCGAAGCATCGTGTGTACCTGAAAATTTACCTGTTTCATATATCCCACAAGTTTCTAAAAAAAGATGATCGACAGTCCGGTGTTTTCAATGAATCCAAAAAAAAAAATCAGTTCACAACTTTCAAACTTCCGAAACTTTTCGAAATTTTCAAACTTGAGCTACCCAAATCTGATTGCGCTGAAAATCCATTATCTCATTTCTCATTGATTTTCGAACCATTTTTGTTGCATTTTCATCTTTTTCTCACTATATATTCTTTAATTTTTTCCATTCCAGATATGAAGCTCAAAAGCTCATCGTCTTTTTCTCAACCTGCAAAACGAGAGCAGTTATCACCAGAAAGTCGGAAATTTTTATCTAGGTTGGGTGTATGGAATTGCTGAAAATTGCTGAAAAAATGGAAACCCGGCTCAAAAATAAACAGAAACTGATCCGAGAATTATTTGCATTCTCTGAAAATCTATTTTTCCAGAATCCCGCCACAGAAGTCGCACCTCAAATATCTTCCTCGAAGACAGTGGTATTCCAATGAAACATCGTGCGCCCGAGCCATTAGAGAACATCCAAAATACATTGAAGATTCAGAACACAAGCAGGAAGATTTCGGAGTTTTCTCTCCAGAAGTATCCGGATTCCCAGATCCACCTGAACTTCGTGAAGGTGTCAAGATTCTGAAACCCAATCAAATCTATAGTACTCGAATCGGTGGTTCGCAATTTCTTGTCGGAAATCAGTGACTGAGGCTGGAAGAAGGGAAAATGGGGATTGGGAAAAGTGGGAGATATGAAAAGGAAGTGATGGAAATGCTGGAGAAGTTGTTTATGGAAGTGGACGTGAGATTTTTTGGTTTCGGAAAAATCTGAAATACATTTTCAGTACTTTCAGATAGTTTAACAGAATTGCTCAAAAGACAATAATGGTGTATCAAATTTTTAAAAATTTAGTTTGATAAAATTTTTAAAGGTGGGGGGACAGGAGATTTTACGGGGGATTTTCGGGGCCAGAGTATGCATTCTACCGTGACGGTGTACAACGCTTAATGTCACTCTGCGTACAGCTGTCGTCCTCGCCTTTATGTATGCAATCCGACGGCCGCTTTCACCTTGCCCGTGTAGCTCAGTCGGTAGCGGCGCCGCACCCTCAATCCTCGCCCTCACAAGTTCAACTCCTCGAGGGGCGTATGTAAACGGAATTTCGAGAAAATAATTTTTTTCATGTCCCCCCACCTTTAAAAAGCTGCAAAACTGTTTCCTTGAGTATTGCCAGTTAGTTAGTTCCCTGAGGGGGTTAGAGCCGTAAGAAAAAAATGCCGTGCACATGCACTTTGAGCTCCATTATCTCAGTTTCCGTAAGAAATATCAAAAAAATGTCAAAATGTCAATTTTTGATCTTCAATATTTGTTGTTCATTCAATCACTTTGAATGTGAAAACAATTCAAATTTTTCTGTCAAAACTAAGAAAATTTCAAAAACTTCAGAAAAAAAATTATATCAAATTATTTTGCCACCTTTCATCAGAAACAATGTTTGTAAAACAGAAAATTCCAGACTGCACTTCAAATGGAAGTTTCTAGACCAGCAAATGGAGTTATCGGCCATCAAGAAGTTTCCTAGGTGATTGATAATAAATTTAAAAACTGAAGTACTTAATGGAACTGATACGAAGTAGTGTCTCAAAATTTATGATATTTATGAAACATGAATTTCTCCCATACACTACAACACTCTTCTCCAGGTACTTGGACTCGATGATAATGACTCCAATGGAGACAATGATCCAATCCCAGTGCAGAACGTGAGCACCCGAATTCTGAAGAAGGTTATCAGCCGGTGCCAATATCATTATCAAGACACTGCTCCAGCCGATGATCAGGGAAATCGTGAGAAGCGCACTGATGACATCGCCAGCTGGGATGCCGAGTTCCTCAAGGTCGACCAAGGAACTCTTTCCGAGATCATCTTGGCGGCCAACTACATGGATATCAAAGGACTTCTCGATGTCACCTGCAAAGCTGTTGCTAACATGATCAAGGGAAAGTCTCCAGACGAAATTCGCCGCACATTGAACATCAAGAACGACTTCACTCCAGATGAGGAAGAGCAACCTAAAAAAGAAGAAAATAAAAGAAGAACGCCTGGTGCGAGGATTAAGCACAAGTTTGAGCTTCTTCTACTTGTCTGATCGATTCTCTTATTATTCATACACCCCTTTTTCAGTGGTCTCTGTAAACTTTCACAGCTGTCACTCTCCATCCCAAACATCTTTTCCTATCACTCTAATGATAAAAGCCATTTGTTTGTCGCCACAACCCCCCCCCCCCCCACCCCCTTTATTGATTCCCCTATTCCTGACGACCCGACCCAGCACTTTTTATCGAACCTCTACTTTTTTGTACATTTTCAATGGTTCTAATAAAGCTAATCAAACAAAACAAAGTAAAAGCGAAAGTTCATAAAATGCCGTACTCAAATGCTAGTCTCGTACTCAAATTCCTAATACGAAATTCCAGAAAATTCTGAAATTAGCATGTCGAGTGCAAGACCGTCGTTTTCAACTTGATTCCAATGGAGAAAAATGATGAAATTTACTGTTTGGATGAGTTTTCAGGTAGTTTTAAAATGCGAAATATTCAGTTGAGACAGTTTTTCCAGTTTCAACAAACTGATCCAAATCAAAATCTACTATCGACTATCCATAAAGCGACTCGTGCAACGATACAATTCATTTTTGATTTAATAATTGATCCTAATAATTTTATATGCATTTTGGTTTTTTCCATAGCAATGCTGTTCGTTGTTGTTTTCTCGGAAATTAATAAATTTTTTCTTTTCCAAAAAGTTTTCATTCGAAAAATGACTTCCATTAGAAGTGTTCACTTTTGAGTTGAACAATGATCCAGAATTATTCGATTTGTCTGATAATTTCAGAACATGCTAAACAAAAGCAGAGCTTTATTTTTGTAACTTTCCACTTATTTTTTACAAATTCAGAAACGCGAGATAATATGTTTCAAAGTTACACAACATCTATCAAATACAATTGAATACTTATCATTTGCATGAATCTACTGAAACATCGTAAGTAATTTGAAAATGAAGATAAAGTTTTTTTCAAAGTTTCATATTTGTTGCAAATCCGTTTTCACAATCCTCTTCTCTCGAAACTTCGTTTTGTACGTCGCAATAACCAATTTTTCCTGTTCCATTATTGTTGCAAGTTATAACATGCCTTAATCGAATAGTCCGATGGTCGTTTTCCATTGCTCATCTGTTTTTTTCGCAGATCTAAATGTCCCTATTTTTTTATAATCCATTTTGTACTCCTGATTTTCCCTCACTCATCTTTTGTCATCCGTATAAGCCTATTCAACAGACGAAAAAGTTACCGGAATGGCATATGGACCATCAAACAATAATAAGGTCTTCCTTCGAATTGCTCATTGTCAAAAAGATTGTGTATTGGGATGTGCATGAATCGATTACTCATGATTTGTTACCTTAAATACTCTAAAAGGTTCCAGACATTTTTAGATTTTGCAAAACATTTATTGTTTCAGTTTTTCTAAAATTGAACATTGGGTAAATGGTTAGTGTTGTGGGAAATGGTGCCATAAATAGATATTGTGGGAAAGTTTTTAAAAACTTCAGAGAACATTTTCTCGATTTTGTTGTCTATGAAGGAATTTGAGCTAGTCTTCAATATATAAAAAGTCATGCGCCATTAAGCTACGTGCTAAGCTACGCGGTGCTGAACGACAGTTCATATGAAAGGCGTTCGAAATTTGACAAAATATATACCGATCATTTTTTTGAGAGAATATGTTTTCAAAAAATTATCGTTTCACAAGTTTAGTAATTTGAGAAACTCTAGATTTAGATACTGAGCCACACGTATACACTTCGTAACTTACAGTTTCCATGATATACATATCAATTAGATGAGCACCAAGGTTCAACAATGTGGTCATAGCTCAAACTCAAACACGGTAAGTTCTACGAATAAAAAACCTCAAATTCAATTAAACATACATGTTCACTGAAACCGTAATTGCTTTTCTCTGCAATTGTTTATCTTATTGGAAAAGTTTATGTTTCAAGTATAGTGTTGATTCTAACCTCATGCACAGAGTTTTTATTACTGGGAACAGAATATTGATTTTGAAATTTTGTTTAACAAAAACTAGCTTCGCTTGTCGAACCGTGCACCTTTGAAACTTTTTATTATATCCAGGTTTTTGACTTACTTTTGTGTAGGCTTGCACACATGGCTCCTTGTGCGTCACAATTTCCACTTCCTCGTGAGGACACACATTTCTTCTGGAAAAATTGAATTTTAAATGATCACAGCTTCGCAATCAGGATAATTCTGGAAAATTCACATGCGGACAATGCTGATTTTCTGTTAACATTTGTTTCAAAAAATTACTGTCTCACTGACTTTTCAATTTTTGTGTATGATTTCCAATCTTTAGTCCTCCCTTGTTCCCAAACCTAATCACGTAACTCTTGTTGAGAGTTGTATAAAACTAACAAAAAGGTTAGAACACCCCCAAATATTATGCATCCATATACCATCTATTATATTTGTTTGCTTTTTCTATATAAGTATGCCTCTACCAGACCACCCGGAGCAGTTTCAATATCATTTGCTTATTTATTGTCAACAGAAACGATATTAGTTGAGAAAGTGGTAACTTTGTTGTTTCAAAATGTTCAATTAATGAATGCTAGCTTTCAGTCGACCAGATTATATAACTGAAACACGTTGATAGGACAATTTGAGTTTCTTAAAGAATCCAAAGTGGGCTCCACCGGACAGATTTTTGCTCAGAATTTTCCTGATCGAAGTCATCAAAACTAGACAAATAAAAATAAAAAGTTTGGATCAGAAAAAAATTGCTGTTTAAGGAATCTAGTATTAGTTTCGGAAGTTCCGTTTTCTCCATTTCGCATTCATGCTCCGCGTCTGTGTTCGGTCCCAATACCCTTCACCCAAAAATGGGTAATAAAGACCAAAAACTATTTTTCCAGGACACTCTCCGTGTTTCTAATCCAATGAATTATTCCCCGACCCCATCCGATTTTTCCACACATTTTCCCCATCTTTCAAAGTTAACAGCCTCGGGTCCACTTGTCACAGGAAGGAACGAAAGGGGGGAAATCATTAAATACCTTCTTCCTTTCTTCTTTTTCCACCCTCATTATGTGCTTCTCTGTGTGTAAAAAAATAACGGGACAGAAGGAAGAGAAAGGAATAGTTTGACAAGTGGGAGCACTGGATCATAAAGTGCTCCATCTTCTTCTTCTTCTTGATAATGTATATTTTGGGAAGTGTGATCCATGGGACAAAAATCAGAAAATCTCAGTTTCCAAACTTCCAGAAATTTATTTGAAAGTTTACCAGCGACGACTTACTTGGAGAGCTAAAAATTTAGAAAATTTAATTTGACTCAATTTCAATGTACCAAACTGGAGCTCACTATCTGTTACCACAAGCCAGTCTGAAATTTCAATTGTACGTTTTCGCATTTGTCTCCCTTGATCCACCGTGTGAATTTATTCAAATTGTTATAAAGATAATTCATTTAGTGGTGTCATTTAACAAAATTTGCTAGTTATATGCTGAAAAAAACTCCCAAAACTTTCTGTTTTTACAAGTTATCATAGAAAGCTTTCGGGTTTTGGAATTGATATTATATCTTTGGCCTTATTTTTGATTTGTTAATTTGAAATGTTTTATCAAATTTCAAAATTCGCTGTACCATGATTTCGTCTAACGACATGTTAACTAGTTGTTCCCCAGTTTATTTGTGGAACTAGGGAAGCTCATTGAGCCACCCATATCTTGTATACAAACACACCAACATGCATAGATATCTGTCAATTGTTCATTTTCCATGTTCCCCTCAATGTCTTCTAAACCGACAAATCGTATTCTCGAAAAAAAGACGGAACTTTCTCTTCTTCTCCTTTTCTCAAGATTCATTCGACGTCTTCATATTGTGCATGCAAATTCAAATGTGTTTTTCTATTCTCCGCCGCGGTGTCCTTCATGTTTTTTCGAAACCAAAACCAATTCAATCTGGGTGTGGCCATCATATAATTCTAGGATACTTGTGTTATGCTTTTTACCTAGATTCTCTAAAGCTTCGAAATATTGGTTTTCGAAACATGGCGTCACAGCGGGATGTCTTATATTCACAAGAATAGGGAGCATGTTTAAAATTGCTGTTTCTTCTCCTTCCTTTTGGTTTATGAATAATCAGGGTCACCCTAGAAGAAGAAGAAGAAGAACCACTCTTTTGGGATTAAACGAACTTTTGGGAATGGGAATAGGGTCAAAAAGAAATTTATATAGCTCTCTATTTCAGTTTCTATACAATTTTTGAAAGTATCTTTCTGACGAAGTGATATAAAGTTTCTGGTTATAAAGGGGAAGTGAGAAAATGACTGTTTCAGTGACACAAAATAGGATTTCTTTAAAGTCTCAATGAATATTGGTCGTGCTAAAGAAATGAGGATTTTCAGAAATCTAGATAAAACTGAGAAATAAAGTAATTCAGAATATTGATGGTTTTGATTCCTGATGAGTAGGAGGAGAGGTCCAACTTTACTGATTTTGAACTGTGCTGTGACTTCTTCGTTAAAATAAGTGCCGCCCACTTAAAACCAATTTATCTCGTCACCTGTGTAAGATATCAAAAAGTGGGCAATTAACAAAATAATCATCATAATATCAAAAATATTTTATCAGTTGATACTTTTTGATAACTCTTACAGCAACCTAGATAAAATGGATCAAAGTTATAGGTCTTGTGCCACATGTATATAAACTGCTATGTAAAATACTGTTTTACTTATACATATATTGTGAAACAGTGAGTTCTATGTTTTCTGCAAGATTATATTTTACAGAGGTTCCAAACTTCCCATATGCCCCAGATTTCCACAAAAAAAAGAGGACTTCCATGTTCAATTTCCTGAAGCAAAAGGTCAGAAGGAAGCAGTTCGCAAAATTTGCATAATACCATCAATATTGGAAGAGACAGGAAGAAGAAGAAGGTGGGAGGAATAAGGAGAAGAAGAAGAATGAACTAATGTTTCTATTTTGGAAGGAGGAAGAATTTCACACCGTTTTGAAGAATAAGATGGATTGGAAAATGAATTTTTGAACCAAATGCGCAAATAGGGAAGCCAACAGAATATCTTAAAAGCGATCGTTAATAAAATGAAATTGGTACAGTGAAAAAATATGGAAACTTTCTTTTTTTTTTTGAAAAAAAAAAGAACTGTTTCCACTACTCCAGTTATTTATTTACTTCTGGAAAATTTCAGTACATTATTGATTCCATTTTTCAAAATCCAAAAAAGTAACACAATTTCACGCCCTCCTTCCCTACAAAAAAATTATGAATCACAAAAAAGAAGATTTCAACCTTGTCAAAAAGTTAACGGTAATTTCCAATTCATACATATGTATCCGTTCCATTGTTCAACTTTTTGAGGGAAAAAAACGCGCTACACAGTTTTATGTTTCGGGAAGAATTGGGAAAGTTGTACGATTTGTTTTTTGTTTTTGTTTTCGTTGAAGGACCGTTTTAATATTTTTGAATAATTTAACAATTTTGAAATCTTGAAACAGTAACTATAAAAGAATATTTTTCAATATTTTCAAAAAATGCTGTTACACATATGCCATAAATTTTTTGATGCTAGAAAATAATTTGTTCCTTGAGACAACACTGGTAAATATTTGATAAAATTAGAATACGAATTTTTGGAACAAAAAAGTTGCATCACTGTTTCAAAATCTCTATTTTTTGAATATTCAGGTTTTTGAATGTTCAAATATCTGCTTTGTCCAGTTAGTCCGAATTTATTTTTTGGATCGAAAAATATCATAACTGTTTCAAAATCTCTATTTCTTGAATGTTCAGGTTTTTTGGACATTAAATATAGTATTTTTCTAGTTTATATAATACCTCTTTGATCGTATTTTTGTGCAAATATTTCACAAATTTTATACAGCTTCAAAATTTCCATTTTTGAAAACATTTTTACAAATTTGTTATGAATATCTTAATCCCAAAAATTACTGTTTCAAACTGTTGGATTTATTTTTTAATTTTGGTTTTTCTATAATTTGAGAAGTTGTCGCACATATTCCAGTCTGATTCTTCCAAAGTCACACTTTGCAAGTATTTTCAAGTATCTCATGAAAATACTATTTCGAATTACCAATTTTCAAAAGGCTAATTGTAAGCTGCACGGTTCAAGTCCCGGTGGCCGATCTATTTCCAAATGTTCTAATTTCATTTTTAATTTTTTGAAACTTGTATTTAAAAAAACAACCGTTTCGAAATCTTTATATCTTGAAAAAATGGATGTTTAAAACATTGATTTGTTTCTCGGCGCTTTTTACGAATCTATAACCAAGAATTAATTTTTATCGAGAAGAAATAAAACATAAGAAAAAATGTATGTTTTAAAATTTTCATAGTATTGAGCTTATGGATATCATAGCACATTTAAAGGGGGACAAAAGACGAAAAATACATGAAAGTTGTGAAACGGAAAAAAAAACTTTTTGGTGAAAATTTCATGAATGGGGAAAAATGTTCGAAAACCCATACTCAGCTTAAAATGGGTTCGAAAATTTGAAATTTCCAGAAAAAAAATTGAAATTATATTTTTTCCTCACCTAAATCATTGTCAACTTCAATAGAACATGAATATGGAATTATCAAAATTTTGTAACAGTAAATTTTCAAATAACTTTTCAAAGATTTTTTCAGGAGCTGATGAAAAAGATAAAT
>NC_013487.2:2371020-2380699 GCF_000004555.2 Caenorhabditis briggsae | reverse complement strand
CCGATAGTGGTTTTTTACGTTTTTTACCTGCCGGACATGAAATTAAAAAAAATCCCGAAAATTTGCCACATAGGAAAGGCGCCCGCTGCCGTGGCCTAGGTTTCTCACTAAAAATCCTCGTCCCCCGGTGGCACCTTTTTCTGAATTTTCTTCCTTTTCAACGGCGTTTTTTGGGAATTCCGGTTTTTTTTTAAATTTTTTCGCAATAATATTCGGAAAATAGATAACTTTTAACACATTTAAATGCAATAAAAAATATTGGTCGGAGTCCCCCTTTAAGTAATATTTTGAAATTTCTGTTTCAAAACTGTCCTTTCTGGAATAAATTTTCAATTTCCCTCGATTTGCCGAGAAAAAAACTACCTTTTTAATAAAGGTCCATTTTTAGAGTTTCGACTGTTTTCAACTGATGTGAAATCTTTTTTCTATATCCAAAGTTTGATAGAAGTCACTACAGTATGAATTTCAAATATATTCTAAAAGATTAATGTTTCAAAATATGCATTTTTTGGAGTTTCAAATATTTTTGACATTAGGTAGGTTCAACTTTGCTCTACAATTTTTTTTCACTTCTCCAATTTCTATAATAGATCTATCCTTAATGCAAATTTACTTAGTTCAACCACACCTACACTGCTTATTCTACTCAGTACTGCTAACAAAAAAAATGCCGACATTTTTGTCTCAAATACCTCCTATTGTTCTCAGGTATGAGACACAGTATCATGACTCATTATGAGAACTCGAAAGGAACAAAAAGATACGGTACCTATGTAAAAAGAGAGTCAATCATAGCCCCTCTAGTCTCGTCTTCAAAAACGTCAACAAATAAAACCGCATCTTTATGGTTTGGTCACTCAAGCGCACGTCCCCTCTCTTCTCTCCTCCCCCTTCTTCTTCTTCTCTTTTCTATGGATCAAGCCACGCCCACATCGAAGAGTCACAAACATACATACATGCCAGCAGCCCCTTGGTTTGGTGAGAAAAGAGAGGAGGGACATGTTTTACCTCTTTTTATTGCAAAAAAGGTTATGGACTTTTTTTGTTATGCGAACTTTTTTTTTCAGTTTCAATTTGGAGATGTCTTTTTGAAGTTTTTCCAAAAACTATGATTTTTAAAAAATTTTTTATCCGTTCTCATTTGGTTCATTTGGATTAGTTTTCATTAATTTTTACTATTTCAAAAACTTCATTTTCAAAGCCACAACACCTAAAATTCAGTTATTAGTTATCGTTTATTCGTTTTTGATCTTGTTAAACATGCACAAAGAAAATTGTCAGCTTTGTACTCCTAAAAAAGTTTTACGCATTTTTTCGAATTGTCTGAAGATTTCAGAGTGTACCAAACAGAGTTGGAGCTTCATTGTTGTGATTGAGAACTTTTTAGTAAAAATCCAATAGCGTGAGTCAAGCGGTTTTAAGAATACGTTACTCCAATTTCTGTCTTTATTTTTGTATTTTTGTTCTTTTTTCGTATCACGAGATATCTCATCAGGATGGAATCTCCCAAAAAAAAGCCAATTACAAAATTAAAGCTCTATATTTGTTTAATATACTCCAGAATTTTCATACGAATCGAAACATTCAGAACCAGGTTTTTCAGGGCTTTAAGTTTGATTACTTTCTCTTGAATAAATCAAAATGTGACCTTTTTGGTCAAGTCCGGTACATATATAGATGCTATTTTCAGTTTTTCAACCAAAAAATAAAAATTGCTGTTTCAAAATGCTCAGATCTTGTTTACATTTTTATGAGTATCTGGTGATTATGCAAACTAGTTTTCCCCAAATTTTTAAATTACTCCAATCACCTAAATATTTTGTTGTTTTCTTAAAAACTCCAAAACTCAGGGTTCATGATTTTCCTTTGACATGAAGCTATTGAAATTTATCTTTTTCATCAGCTCCTGAAAAAATCTTTGAAAAGTTATTTGAAAATTTACTGTTACAAAATTTTGATAATTCCATATTCATGTTCTATTGAAGTTGACAATGATTTAGGTGAGGAAAAAATATAATTTCAATTTTTTTTCTGGAAATTTCAAATTTTCGAACCCATTTTAAGCTTATTCTGGGTTTTCGAACATTTTTCCCCATTCATGAAATTTTCACCAAAAAGTTTTTTTTTCCGTTTCACAACTTTCATGTATTTTTCTTCTTTTTTCAACTACTGATCGGTTAAACATAGTCGCAAGTTCAGATCAACCAACACCTCATAAATGATTCCGATTTCCTAATCACCTGAAAAACAAATCATGAGGATCCCGGAAAACATTCTATCCCTAATCCCGATTCTTCTCCTTCAACTAGTTCAGAAAACCAGCGGCGGTGAACTAGTCGACGTTCAATTACAGGAACTACGACTCGGACAGTAAGCGCACTTTTTTATTTAAATTTGGATTGTTTTCCAATTGACGCCCTACTTTTCTCTGATTGGTTTTTTTATGTTGAATGAGGTTGTTGACACCCTCTTGACAGAAAAAAAATGGAGGAGCAAAAAAAGCAATTTTGAACATTCTGAATGGCTAGATGGTTTAAGGATGTTTAATGGGTGTCAGTCTTGAAAAAAATTCGGAAATGAAAAACTTGCACAAATTCTTATCGGTCCAGTCGACTGTGTCCACGTAACTCTCAGTTGGTAGCGGCGCCCTCTCTACAAGTTCTGCTTCTCAGAGGGCTTCTATTAAAGAAAATTGATTAAAAGCCAAAATTAAATAACACTGTTTCATAATCAAAAGAAAAACAATCAAAAAAATTGGATTATTCATTGTCCTAGGTATTTGATTGGTCCGATCTCTTTTTTTAATTTTCCTAAAAAAAGTGTTCTGTTTCCCACAGTTGGTAATAGGATTTGAGTGAAAATGAGAGCTGCTCCGTACATCATCGATCCTCTAAAAAAGTGATTATTTCATTTTTCACTTTTTTTCACAATCGTCGAAAGATTATATTTTTTGGATATGTGAAAGTTTAGTCGAAAATATAAAACAGTAATTCCTGGAATCAACGTAACTTTGTATTTTCTAGATTTCTTGTTTAAATTATCAATGTTTCATCCAGTTGTCTATTAGTTTTCATAAATATTGAAGATCTTCATGCAAAATCACCTTGGAAAATTATTAAGATCAGAGTTTACAAAGAAGTTCAAAAGAATTTGAAAAGTTGATAGTTCTCCAATATCTTCACTTTTTTTTATGACTTCAAATAAATTCTATTTCGTGTCACTGAAACAGTCAATTTCTTATTTTCCTCTCTCGACCTAAAAAAGTATCTTTCTGAGGAATACATCACTTCCTCAGAAAGATACTTTCAAAAATTGTATAGCAATTGAAATAGAGAGCTATATAAATTTCTTTTTGACCCCATTCCCATTCCCAAAAGTTCGTTTAATCCCAAAAGAGTGGTTCTTCTTCTTCTTCTTTTAGGGTGACCCCTGATTATTCATAAACCAAAAGGAAGGAAAAGAAACAGCAATTTTAAACATGCTCCCTATTCTTTTGAATATAAGGCATCCCGCTGTGACGTTATGTTTCGAAAACCAATATTTCGAAGCTTTAGAGAATCTAGGTAAAAAGCATAACACAAGTATCCTAGAATTATATGATGGCCACACCCAGATTGAATTGGTTTTGGTTTCGAAAAAACATGAAGGACACCGCGGCGGAGAATAGAAAAACACATTTGAATTTGCATGCACAATATGAAGACGTCGAATGAATGTTGAGAAAAGGAGAAGAAGAGAAAGTTCCGTCTTTTTTCGAGAATACGATTTGTCGGTTTAGAAGACATTGAGAGGGAACATGGAAAATGAACAATTGACAGATATCTATGCATGTTGGTGTGTTTGTATACAAGATATGGGTGGCTAAATAGGTTTTCAAGAGAAACTGCTTTCAATGTAAGATAATTCTAATTCACAGATATCGGAACTCACTGAAACAGCATTTTTTGAAACTTTCGATTTTTTCAAATTTTGATAGTAACAAGACGGAATTTCAAAAAAATTTTTTTTTATTAATTAGGGCTATTTTCATTTACCAGTGTCCAGCCAAATGAGTCAAAGGCTTTGCGAATTATCTGAAACTGTAAAGTTTAGGTCAAAGTGATTATAATCACTTCTATGCTGTCCATCGAAATCGCTATTTCAACATTCTCTGTTTCAAAATCTGCATTATAGTTTTGTGAAATAACCAAAATATGATAGGATGGCCAGCAACGTACCTAAAGAAGAAAATAACTCTAGCTAACTACATATTACTGAAATAAATAGGTTGGAACAGATAAATTACTAACCTAATTCTACAAAATCCAATTTTTTCTCAGTTTTTCAATTCCTCATTTTTAGCTCATTTTCCAGACTCGATATTCTGGTAAAAGCTTTTCGCATTAATCCAAACCCAAAGTATCTTGACTGCTATGTACTCCCCATAACATTCTCCCCGCTTCCTAATACATAATAACATACGGTTTCACGCCTCCCCTCTCAAATGTTTACCCCCTCGAATTTGACATGTTTGTGTTATTGAAAGGAATCATAATGTAATACGATGCGCGTAGCGCTTCTTGATTACCCATATATATTCCTTGGTCCGACTGAGAATGAGCAGGTGCTCCGTGGGATCATAGATTCTTAGATTTCGCTTCTTCTTCTTCTCTGATGCAATGTGTGTTTGTTCTATTTCGAAATAATGGTAATGAGAAAGGAGAAGATGACAAGTTTTGATTGACTCCTCTCGTAACCATATGGAGGTTCAAGGGAGTCTAATGCAAATACGCTCTAGCGGAATTTCAGATAGGCTTCTGGTAACAGATAGAAAATGCGATCTAGTTTGATGAAAAAAATCCAGTCTACAGGAATAACTGTCTCTTCTACACGCTGTTTGACATTTCTGACCATTTTGGAACAGTAATTTTCTAGTTCTCTGTCTTATACAAATTATAACCGTCGCTTTCAAATTTTCAAACGTATTTTTGGAAGTTGAGAAACAGAGATTTTGTCCCATGGATTACATTTCCCAATACATAAATCATCAAAAAGAAGAAGATGGAGCACTTTATGATCCAGTGCTCCCACTTGTCAAACTATTCCTTTCTTTTCTTCTGTCCGTTGTTTTTTGACACACAGAGAAGCACATAATGAGGGTGGAAAAAGAAGAAAGGAAGAAGGTATTTAATGATTTCCCCCCTTTCGTTCCTTCCTGTGACAAGTGGACCAAGGGCTGTTAACTTTGAAAGATGGGGAAAATGTGTGGAAAAATTAGATGGGGTCAAGGAATAATTCATTGGATTAGAAAGAGTGTGTCAGAACGAAAAAAAAACAATAGTTTTTGGTCTTTTTACTCTTTTTGGGTAGAGGGTTTGGGACCAGAAAAAGGGAATACAAAGATTTTAATTGTCTAGTTTCGGTAATTTTCGAAAATCATTGATCTTAGTACCCATCTTAGTACCCATAGTACCGGTTCTCAATGAAACATCCAAAGTTGAGGAATCAACAGTTTGCCAGCACAACTTGACAAGTGTCCAGTGGAGCGCATTTTTTATTCTTCTGAAAATTCAAATTGTCCTATTTGCAACATTGTTAAATTGTCGTCCGAAATCTGCCATCATCCTCACAAACTTTTTGAAATAGTAACTTTCAAGTTCTTCAAAAGTGACCACTTCCTCAACTAATATCATTTCCGTTAACAATAAACAAACAAATGATATGAAACTGCTCAAGGTGGTCTGGTAGAGGCATACTTATATAGAAAAAGCAAACAAATATAATAGATGGTATATGGATGCATAATATTTGGGGGTATTCTAACCTTTTTGTTAGTTATATACAACTGTCAACAACTATTACGTGATGGGGTTTGGGGGATCGACTAAAGTTTGGAAATCACAGGGAAAATGAAAATTTAGAGAAGCTGTTACATTTTGAAGGATATGAAACAATGCCACTGTCCTAATTTACATTTTTCAGAGTTATCCTGATTCTGAAAAATTGATAAAAAAGTCCAATTTTTTCAGAAGAAATGTGTGTCCTCACGAGGAAGTGGAAATTGTGACGCTCAAGGAGCCATGTGTGCAAGCATACACAAAATATGTCCGAAGTCGGAAACCTGGATGTAATGGGAAGTTTCAAAGTTGCGCGGTGCGACAACCAAAGTGAGTTTTTATAACATTGCGAAACTCCTGATATCAGTGATAAATGATAAGACTGCGGCCTTTTGGTTGCGGTATTTTTTGGGATGAACAGGATTTGGCGCCTAGAGTTAATGATTGGCTGAGCTACGGGAAGCTGCTCCCGGCCGACCACAGCTCTGTTTTTTATTGTTTTGAATGACATCAATCCTTCTATTGAGGGATTCGGGCATAAGTTCAAAGATAACAGTTAGTCGAAACAGAAATGCTATTAGCATCCCAAAAAAATTGCAAGGAAACAATAACCGTTTCAGTGAAATAGTAATTCTGGTTGAACTTGAGATGTATGCTCGGTCTTTTGAATTCATTTTCATATTTGTAGAAAGCTTTGGAATTATTTAGAAACACAAATTTCAGTTTTAATCGTTTGAATGAACCAGTATACTATTTCAACTATGAATAGTGAGTTTGAGAAATTTCCGAAAAAATTGTTTCAAATTCTCTTTATTAATTTTATGAGCGAATTCTTCATATTGCCATAAAAGAAAGAAAAAACTAAAAAAATTCTTGGGAATTTTCTGATTATTTAAGTTTGAGATTTGCCAGAAGATACCTTTTGATTTCACCCAAAAGTTTCCTGTTTCAATATACCCACTTTTATTGATTAATTAAGAGAGTTGAATATTAACAATAACTCAGAGTTCGATGCAAATATTAAAAATGGGTTTATCCCGATTCCTGTAGAAGATATCAAAAAGTGGTCAATTGGCAAAATTTTTTGATAAAATGATAAATAAAAAACAATTACAGTTTCATAGAAATTGTATTTTTTGATAAATTTTAGAAGTTCATTATATAGAACAATAGACAAAACACTACGAAACACCTTCTATTTTTGCTTTTTCAAAGTCTCAAATTTGCCGAAAAATCCTCAAATTTTACACAAAACGTTTCTGTTTCAACTCCTCCAAATTTGATCACATTTTAGGACGGAACGGTTCAATGAGAAGCATAACTTTGTGCATAAGTTTAGAGTTAACAATTAGTTGAAACAGGAATACTACCAGGCGGTTTAAGCCCCCTGTCGGGGGCTCAATATGATAAACAATAATATGATAACCATTTTGTCAGTTGCCCACTTTCTGTTATCTTTTACAGGAAATAAGATAAATTGGGTAAAAGTCTAAGGTACCAATAATAAACTTCTGAAAGTCAACCAAAAATTACTGCTTCATCGAAATGGTAATAGTTTGTTTTGATTTACTGATTCATTAAATTCAATTTTCGTGAATCATGTTAGTGGACATAGCGACTTTTCGACAGTGGCTTGCCGCGGCTGACCATAACCTCCATCACTCAAATCTTGCTGACACATGCGCGCGATAACCATGCATCCTAATGGGATTAGCAATCTTTATCTGCGCCTAGAACGTCCATGACCCCTCTCCTGCCATCTATAATTATTGCGCAACACCTCTCTTTGTCTTCAATATCCCCTTTTTTACAGGACAATCTACTTTCACACCTACAAAAAAGTCAATCGAACGAGACGTCACACGATTGCGGAGTGCTGTCCAGGATGGGTCCATCGACCGGGAGAAGCGGGGTGTCAGAGAGGTTGGTGCCATCTGGAGGGATGTTTCTAAAGGGCAAAGAGCATGATTATGTTAATAGGACTAGGGTTAATCTGTTCGGATAGAGATGGTGACAGTTGTTCATTTGTTTTATTACCCCCTTTTGAAGTGGGTCCCGCTTTGGCTAGTGAGTCAAATGTCAAGAGAAAAAGGGACCACTGTTTCTAATTTGTTATAAAAATAATGAAAAAATTCGAGAAGAGATAAAATTTCTCTTTGCATAGATCATAGTTTCGAAACAAAGTAGAAATTTATGTTTTTCTGTTTCAAAATCTTCAGAAAAATAGTAAGAAAGTTTGAAAAAGTTGATAAGATCTTTTTGTCAGAAGCATAGTTTTGAACATACATGGAGAGGCTCATAACTTGGCTCAAACTCGGAATTTCTGAGCGAATCAAAAAGTAAAATGTAGAACTTCAAGAGATCTACAAAATAAAAGGTAATTTTACTATATTTGTATTTGGAGTTCGAAAGAAAAGGTCTTGAAAAATCAGACAGGAAAGATCGGACCATTTGCTACCTCTAATTTGAAACTGGAAGCATTTTAATTTAGTATCGTTTTGTATATTTCGTCAAGTTTTACACTTTACTTTTTCATTCAAACAAAAATTCCAAGTTTGAACCGAGATATTACGCGGTCAGGTTGACAAGTAGAATTTCGAAAAAATGTGGTCCAATAATCACTGTATCAAGTTTCACATAAATTCGTCGAACTGTTTAAGCTAAATTTTTTGTTCAGAAGACAATGTTCCACTCAAAGATGTATGTTTCAAATACCTAGTTTCTATATTATGTCACTTTATTATCGGTTAAAGACGTTCAAACTCAGGAAATTGATCTCAAAAATTTTTCACTATTTCAAAATGTTGACAAAAATTGGCTAATTTTTTAAATCATTTATTCCAATGGTAAATTATGTAATTTCTTCTTTTTTGGATTCTTGTTTTACTATTTCAAACTTGTTAAAAAATTAGTGAGAAATTTGAAAAATTCGATAAGTTTTCATTGGCAAATGCGTAGTTTTGAACATACTTGGAAACGCTCATAACTTGGTTCAAGCTTGGAATTTCTGAGCGAATCAAAAAGTATACTGTAGAACTTGAAGAGATCTACAAAATGCTACAAAATGATATGTAATTCAACCATAGTTACTTTTCAGAGTTTGAAGAAAAATGTCTGGGAAAAATGAGACCGGAAAAATCTGTCCCTTTGTTGCACCTGGTTAGAGAATTGGCATTGAACATGGTTGAATTATATAATGTTCTGTAGATCTCGTCAAACTCCACATTTTATTTTTTTGATTCGAACAGACATTTCAAGCTTATACCGACTTATGAGGCGGACCAGAAGACAATTATGGTTTCAAAAAATGCGGCCCAAAAATCACTGTTTTAAGTAGCCCAAGAAATTGTCAAATATTTTGAGCGAAATTTTCTTTTCGGAAGAAAGATTCCTTCTCAAAAAATTATATTTCGGTTACCTAGTTACAATTTCATGTCTCACTTTGATGTCGGTGATGTTACTGTTAATTTTTTTAAAATTGAGTTACATTTTTTTCCCTATTTCAAAATTTTCACAAAATTGGCTATTTTTTTCAATTGGTCAATAAATTAAATATTATCAACCTAACAATTAAATTAATTTACATTTAATTCAAGTTTGAAAATTTCAGTTTACCAAAATCCCTATTAAAATTATAGAATAGTCATACTTGTAATCCGGGCCTTTGCCGGGCCTTCGCGGGCCCTGCCATAACTTCTTTCAGAATCAATGTTTTTGAACCAACTCAATCAGATATGATAGAACTTCACGAGTACTACAAAACGGTATTATTTGGAATGCTGTATCTTGTCTATGAACAGAGTTAAGGAGCAAAAGAAACAAAAAAAGCAGGCCCGGCCCGGGCCTTCCGGGCCCTGCGAGAA
>NC_013487.2:2360012-2370732 GCF_000004555.2 Caenorhabditis briggsae | reverse complement strand
AAAAATCAATAAACCAATCAATAGGAAAAAAATTAAAAAAATTTATTCTCAAATGTTCAATCAATTGTCTATCTGCTGTTTTTTAAATTTCAACAAACGGACATAAACTGACAATGTTATGATTTTTTGAAAATTTAGACATTTTTTGGTACTTTTTGGACCATAACTCCCAAAAGAAATTTTTTAACAAGTATTCCGTTTGGAAGCTAAAATAACTTTTTACGCTCTATCCAACCATATAGGTCTCGATTTTTTTCGAGGGTAACACTTGGGAGTCATTCCATGTAAATTATTTTATTAGTGGGACATTTTTTGATATCTCTTACGAGAAGCGAGATAAATTGAATTGATGTGTACGAGTGCATTATCTCCACAAACTCCATCTCATCTTTAAACCTGTTACACGAAACAGTGAAAATAGGTTTCCCAAGCTAATGAGCAAACGGCGTGAATTATTAATTCATGCTCATCCCATACATACAACCTTTGAACAATTGAACATTGAGGGGAAGAAGACCTAATTATTGTTCCACCAACCATATGCCATTCCGGTAACTCTTTTGTCTGTTGAATAGCCTTATAAGGATGACGACAGATGGGTGGGGGGGGGGGGGGGGGAATCAAGGGACCATTGTCATAAAAAATGAATGAGGGGCATTGAGATCCGCGAAAAAGTGAGGGAATAAAAGTTATTAGAACTTAAAGCACTCACAACTCCGAACGAATTAAAAATTTTTGAAATACTGACAATTTTTTAACAGTGTGAAACAGCAAAATATTTAACTAAACTATACAAATCTTAAATATTATAAACAGTCTCTCTGTTGACTCTGTTAAAGTTCAAGCGTCCCCGCAGCACCTAGAGCTACACGGCTGCTCCTACCAGCTCAGCTATGTGGATCTTTATCTAACCTTATAATTTTCAGCCAACTGCTCATCCGACTTATGCCACAATGGCGGCACATGCGTTCCATCGGAGCACAACGACAATGAACAAGTTTGCGAGTGCCCGCCTGGATTCACAGGAGCTAAATGTCAATATGGTGAGTTTAAATAAATCTCGAGTCATTAAAGTTCTCAATCCAAAAAAAACTTCATGGTGTTTATAAAACAGCAAACGTTTCATCTGATAGTACAACTCTGATCAAAATTTCTAATCCCAAAAAAATTATGGTGCTCATGGAATAGATGAAACATATTTAACTTATTGTCAGACATCAACGAATGCATGGCAAACAATGGTGGTTGTGAGCACGAATGTGTGAATACGATTGGAACGTTCTACTGTCGATGTTGGCCTGGATTCGAGCTCGCCACTGATGGAAACACTTGTACTGACATCGACGAGTGCGCAACTGCAAATGGAGGATGTTCGGAGAGATGTGTGAACACTGCAGGTGGATTCAGATGTGATTGTCCATCGGATTTGTATCTACATTCGGATGGGAGGACTTGTGGAAGTGAGTTTAGTTCCGAATCATCATATTGAACATAATAAGTAAATTCAGAATACCTCGACCAATATTTGAAAACTATTTGAAACATTAAACTTAAACTTCAATAAACATCTCAAAGTTCTTGTTTCCAGAAGTAACCTCCTGCTCCGTTGATAATGGTGGATGTGATCATGATTGTGAAGATGATGCCAATGGCGAATTCTATCGATGTAGATGTCGTCCGGGATTCAAGTTGTCTGAAAATAAACGATCGTGCCAGGCAATCGACCCATGCTTGGATGATAATGGAAAATGTCAGCATCACTGTACAAATAACAATGGAAGGGTACAATGTCAATGCTATCCAGGATTCCATTTGTCTTATGATAGGAGGTCGTGCGTTGGTGAGTCTTTTGAAGATCCTAGGGAAGAATATAGAGGATCTAGACCCGAGGGGTTTTGGACACTAGGGGTACTAGATCCTAGGGGTTTGGACCCAAAGAGGTTTGGATCCAAGTGGTTTCGGATCCTAGGGGACACTTTATGCGTCCCAGGGGAAACCCTAGAATGCTAGACCCTCAGAGTTTTGGACCTTAGGGGTTTTTGATCCAAGGTGTTTCGTATCCTAGAAAAGACCCTAAAGGTCTTACAGTCTAAGGGGTACTCAATCCTTGAGAAAACCCAAGGGGGTTGAACCCCCACGAAGAAATCTTCAGATACACATACTAAGTTTCTATAACTTCCAGACATCGACGAGTGCTCCAAAGACAACGGATGTGAGCACTACTGTGAGAACATTAAAGGCACATACCGATGCAAATGCCGGGAAGGATACCAACTGGGACGTGATGGTAGAACTTGTGAAGAAATGTTGGGAGGGTGTCAAGTAGGAAATGGAGGATGTCAGCATGATTGTTACGATCAACCCGATGGAGGGCACGTTTGTAAATGTAGACAGGGATATGTTCTAGCGGATGATCAAAAGTTGTGTCACGGTGAGTTATGCTTAAAAGTGATGGGACCGCATTTTAAGCTAATTTATCTCGTTTTCTGTGAAAGATATCAAGAAGTTGTTCACTAAAGAAAGGTTTTTATGTTTTGGCCAACATTTTGTTAGTTGATCACATATCGATATCATTCGAAGAGACCGAGATAAATAAAGTAAAAGTTACCTCATAAACGTTTTACGAACCAGGAAGAAGTCGATTCGTACTAAAAAAGCGTTTTCTGTTTCAATATCTTCAAAAATTAGTGTATTACCTAACTCTCTATTCCCAAGTAGGTTCCAATATATTAAGACAACCTTCCACTTCCCAAACCATCATCACCATCATCTTCTTCTTCTCCTTTCCACCTAAACATTCCTCGAGTACCCCGACTTTGGGATGCGTATGAGCAGTAACCTGTGTGACACCCACTGATTCGACATGTCACAAATTGTGCATGCAGCTCGATTCGGGTCACGTACAGTGTTTCTGCGATGACGGTTATGCGTTAATCGACTCGAAATGGTGTCAGGGTAATTCAGTAGATTAGAGTGATGTGATTTAATTATTCTAATTTTTAGACTGTCTCATGATTTCTAGATCTAGAATTTTTATACACTTTTTTAGTATGTCCTGTATTTTTACGAGTTTTAATTTTTTCAGTTTTCTTTTACACAGCACAATTTCACTATAGTAGTCTCTTATCATTTCTTAACACACAACCACGCCGTTTGCCGTTCTCTTATCACTTATATCAGTGGAGGAAATTATGGCCACTGGGTTTTATGATTTTTTAATCCGATTTTTGTTCCCTTCCAGACCAAAACGAATGTAACAACAACAATGGGGACTGCGATCAGATTTGTGTGAATTTGGCGGGGTCGCATGAGTGTCAGTGTAAGCCTGGATTCAGGTTGATGATGGATGGAAGAGGGTGTGAAGGTGAGACAAAAAAATAAGTTTAAAAAAGTTACCTTCGAGAAATTGAACTTTTGGTGCAAATAGTGGAAATGCGGCTGGCTGAGCTACGCAGTCGGAAGCAGCGACTGTTTAGTAAAGTTTCCATAACTCCTTCAGTTTTGCTCAGAATTTTATAAAAATTACATATTTAGACAGAACTCAAAAGCAGCTTCAAAATGAGTATAAACATGGTTTTGAACTATCTTTATAGGATTCTAAAATTGGCGATTCTGGTACTGTATAGCTCTCCCAAGCTGAAGTTTTGTGTTTGCGTTATTACGACCAATTTACTTCATTTCCAACAGTTCTCTGTACTCAACCAAAAAAAGGCCTTTCTGTAACAGAAAAATTGTTGAAAATTTATTCACAGACATTTCGGAATGCTCCTCAAACAATGGTGGTTGTGAGCAAATCTGCTCTAATCAAGAGGGCGGATACATGTGCTCTTGTGAGACTGGATTCGAGTTATCAGAGGACGGACACAGTTGTCATGATATCAACGAGTGTCTTATCAATAATGGAGGATGCGCTCAATTGTGCAAAAATCGAAAGGGAAGTCGAAGATGTCAATGCTTTGCAGGCTACGTTTTGGCTCATGATGAGAAGTCGTGTGTTGGTGAGTCATAGTTACAGTAACCTGAAAAAGTATAGTATTTTTTTCAGCTGCTTCTGAAAGCGTGGATATTCTGAGTAACGGTGAGTGAAGCTTTTGTTCAACTAGATTTTGCTTTTTGTAACTGCTTCTGCTTCTTGTGTATTGCGATTTTAGACCTGGACGAATTCACAAAACAATTCGATGTCGTGGATTCTATAGATAAAGTTATATCATCCATAGAAAACTATCCAGCTGATGAACGCTACAATACGAAGCCCCTAGTTTTTGGAAGGAGGAGGCATGTGACAGGTTTGCGCTTCTTTTTGTTGTGTAGCTAGATGGATTTAGTTTTTTGGTTTCAAATTTTAAAGGCACATACCGACTTCAGCTTACCGTATCCGCTCAAATAGAAGCCACTGAACTTTGAGTTCAATTATCTCGGTTCCCAGAAGAGCTAGCAAAAAATTGCTTACTGATAATATAATGATGATATTAAGATAACCAATTTATCAGTTGAAAATTTTTTGATATCTCTCATAGAAAACGAGATAATCTAGAGCAACTACGGTAGCTAAGCGGTCGATTCCTTGCCTCCCCTTACTGACCATCCAAAACAATACATTTCAGAATGCCCCAATGGATTCTTCGGTTCCACATGCCAACTATCCTGTTCGGACTGCCAAAACGGTGGCAAGTGCTCGATGCGTGGAGCAGGACTCTTATCAAAATGTGACTGTCCTTCTGGCTACACCGGAGAAAAGTGCGAACAAATCTGTCCGAATGGGTTATGGGGTGTGGATTGTGCTCACAAATGTTCTTGTAAACTTTGTGACCCAACTACTGGTTCTTGTAGATGTGAGGATCCAGAGAGGTGTTCAGATGGACCGTGTCCGGATGGTGAGTGATTTAACTATATTAAAATCATGTTGACCATACGAGGAACACATTTCAAACATGATAGACAGCTTGAAACAGTAAATTGTAAGATTATAAGATGTTATATGAACACAGATTTCGTAAAAATTCCTTCTCATCAACCTCCTGAAACTTTAAAAATCCAAAATCTTTTTTCAGGCTACTACGGGTCACAATGCAATCTAAAGTGTCGTATGGACTGCCTAAACGGTAGATGCGACCCCATCTTTGGCTACTGTACCTGCCCAGATGGTCTCTATGGTCAAAATTGTGAGAAGTCGTGTCCAAACTTTACATTTGGAAAGAACTGTCGATTCCCGTGTAAATGTGCCAGAGAGCATTCAGAAGGATGTGATGAGATTGTGAGTCTTTCTTAATGTGATATCAAAAATTTGAAAACTAGAAAAGTGTTGAGGATATCATGATGAGCATTTCATCAGTTGACAGATTTTTGATAACTATTATAGGAAACGAGATATTTGAGCTTAAATCTTGAGCATTAAACTCAAGCGTTAAGCTTAAAAGCTAAGCTTAAATGTTAAGCATAAACGTTATGCTTCAACGTTAAGCTTAAGCTCAAAGCATAACCTTAAAGCTTAAAGTTTATGCATATGCTTCAGGCTAGAGCTTTAGGCTTGAGCTTAAGACCTAAGCAAAAAGCTAAGCACCGCGATTTGGACAGCCTGCTCGAAGTACTCTTCATCTTAACGAATAATTCTTTCAGACCGGAAAATGCCGCTGCAAACCTGGCTACTACGGTCATCATTGTAAACGGATGTGCTCTCCGGGACTCTATGGTCCAGGATGTGCTCGAAAGTGCTCGTGTCCTGCAGGAGTTAGATGCGACCCAGTTACCGGAGATTGCACCAAGAAATGTCCAGCTGGGTATCAAGGAAACCTTTGTGATCAGCGTAAGTGTTTTTTTTAAATCTGTGGTACGATGGAGTAGGATCTTATAGCTTGTGAGTATAAGACACCAACTCCGAGCACTGACCTAGAAAACTTCCGTTTCATCAAGTAGATATTCTCTTGGGATAATGTTATCGATAGTTCCAAGAACCATTTCACCTCAGTCAGTATCCAATAGCTCGTATGGAGTAGGATCTTTTCCTAAAAGACACCAACTCCTAGCACATTAGAAGTTTCAGCATGCCCAGCCGGTTACTTTGGATACGATTGTGACCGGAAATGCCAATGCGACGATGTTGAATCTTCACACCGTACCAAAGTCTGTCATCATGTGACTGGAACGTGCACATGTCTTCCCGGAAAGACCGGACCACTTTGTGATCAATGTTTGTAAACTTTTTTTTGTTGTAGAGAATGTTCTAGATCCTTTATTTGGAAGTCTCAGACGTATTTGTACTTTGAGCTCAATTGCCACCGGTTCCTATTAGAATTATTGAAAATTGGTCAACTGATAAAATATTGATAATATTATCAGAAAAATTTATCAATTGAACATTTTTTGATATCTCTCATGGGAGCCGAGATAATTGACCTCAAAGTGACCGTGTAGGGTTTCACTAGAGCATTTACGAAAGTCTCTGTTTTAGCTTGCGCCATGAACACATATGGTCCAAATTGTGCACATACGTGCTCTTGTGTGAATGGTGCTAAATGTGACGAGAGGGATGGATCATGTCATTGTACACCTGGATTCTATGGAGCGACGTGTAGTGAAGGTTAGTGATCAATTTAAGCTAGGGCCGGCCGCGACCGTCCGATCTCAGCTTCAGCTACAATTCCCAACCGCATAACTTTTTCTAAAAAAGTTTGCTATTCAAAAAGGTCGAAAGTTATGACTTGATTCTTATTTACACTTCAACAACAATACCTTTTTAATCATCTTCTTTAACGGTCTTTTGCCCATTAAAGTCCAATAAGAAGTTGTGACAGTTTAACTCATCGAGGGTACCAGCTCAGCTACGCGATTGTGATTCTTACTACCAACCGTGTAGCTCAGTGACGCTAACTCTCTTACAATTGGCTCACGAATCTCGGCCGCGTAGCTCTGTGGCCGTTCAAAAAGTTGATCCACGAGTCCAACAAAGCTTAAATAGACACCACTTTCATAATTAACTTGTGCCATCAGCTACGCGGTCATCAGCTCAAAAATCCCAACGCGAAGTTTCCAATTTTTGTTAAAAATTTCACTTTTTCAAAAATGCCGGAAAATATGACTTAATTTTTATCTCGACTTAACTCCAAAATACCAGATTTCGGTCTTTGTTTATAACTGTTTTTTCCCTATTGAAGCCATTAGGGAAAGTACAGTTGTGACAGTTCAACTCAGTTTGATCTACCGACTCAGCTACACGGCCGGGACTATCATCCACATAGCTGACTATCAATCTCGTATCTCATTGACTTACGTTCCCTGACCGCGTAGCTCTGTGGCAGCTCAAAAATTGGTCCACGAATCCAATCGGAACTTTCATAGACTCCTTTTTTCGCGAAAAAACATGAAAATACTATTTCAAAAAGATCTGAAATTATGACTCAATTATTTTCCACACTCACATAGTTATCAAATCAAAAAAAAATTATGACTCAATTCATGAAATAATTCATTTTCAGTCTGTCCCACTGGCCGCTTTGGCATCGACTGTATGCAGCTCTGCAAGTGTCAAAACGGAGCCATCTGTGATCCCAAAGACGGATCTTGCGAGTGCTCACCAGGATGGAGTGGAAAGAAATGCGAAAAAGCTTGTGCACTAGGAACATTTGGCAAGGATTGTTCCAGAAAATGCGACTGTGCAGATGGCATGCACTGTGATCCATCCGACGGCGAATGTATCTGTCCGCCAGGGAAAAAGGGTCACAAGTGTGAGGAGACTTGTGAGCACGGACTGTTTGGCGCAGGTTGTAAAGGAATTTGTTCGTGCCAGAATAGAGGAGTCTGTGATTCGATTACGGGATCTTGTGAGTGTCGAGCTGGATGGAGAGGGAAGAAGTGTGATCGGCCATGTCCGGATGGAAGATTCGGAGAGGGTTGTAATGCCATTTGTGATTGCACTACTTCAAGTAGGTTTTTTTCTAAACTTTTTCAAATGTTTCATGTATATTTCTAGTAGAAAGAATATTGAGAGATCTGATTTCTCTTGAGAATAAGGCACAATTAAAGTTACTCCTCTTCCAGACGACACCTCTACCTACAACCCATTCGTCGCCCGTTGTGACCATGTGACCGGAGAATGTAGGTGTCCTGCTGGCTGGACAGGTCCAGACTGTCAAACATCCTGTCCCCTGGGTCGCCACGGTGAAGGATGCCGTCACTCTTGTCAATGCTCAAATGGAGCGTCCTGTGATCGAGTAACAGGATTCTGTGATTGCCCATCCGGCTTCATGGGCAAAAATTGTGAGAGCGAGTGTCCGGCAGGGTTATGGGGATCGAATTGTATGAAGCATTGTTTGTGTATGCATGGTGGAGAGTGTAACAAGGAAACTGGAGATTGTGAATGTGTCGATGGATGGACAGGACCGTCATGCGAGTTTTGTAAGTGGAAATTTAAGAGATTTAGAGTACCTGCACTTTGAGCTCAATTACCTTGGTTCCTTTGAGAGATATCGAAAACTAATCAACTGATAAAGTATTGATCAATTAATGATAAAAAATTTATCAGTTGACAAAATTTTGATATCTCTTATAGAAACCAAGCTAATTGAGCTCGAAGTTCACTTATGAGATAACGCTTTGATAAGAGCTCTTGAAGTTTCTACGAGTAACCCAAGTAACGAGTAAGAGCAACGAGTACGAGTGAGATGTATGTTATCCAGGAAGCTGATATTTTTTTCAGTATGCCCATTTGGCCAATTTGGGCGTAACTGTGCCCAACGATGCAATTGTAAAAACGGAGCAAGTTGTGACCGGAAAACCGGTCGATGCGAATGTCTACCTGGCTGGAGTGGTGAACATTGTGAGAAGGCTTGCGCCAGTGGTCACTATGGAGCAAAATGCGAGGAGACTTGTGAATGTGAGAATGGGGCGATTTGTGATCCAATAAGTGGACATTGCTCATGCCAACCAGGATGGAGGGGCAAGAAGTGCAATCGACGTAAGTTTGGGGAACTATGAATAGCAAAATTTAGTTATGCCCATAATAGGAATATCATGAAACAGAAAAAAGTCAAATTTTTTGAACAACTTGAAACAGAACTTTTTCTGAGATTCTGAGATTCTGAGACTCTGAGACTCTGAGATTCTGAGATTCTGAGATTCTGAGATTCTGAGATTCTGAGATTCTGAGATTCTGAGATTCTGAGATTCTGAGATTCTGAGATTCTGAGATTCTGAGATTCTGAGATTCTGAGATTCTGAGATTCTGAGATTCTGAGATTCTGAGATTCTGAGACTCTGAGATTCTGAGATTCTGAGATTCTGAGATTCTGAGATTCTGAGATTCTGAGATTCTGAGATTCTGAGATTCTGAGATTCTGAGATTCTGAGATTCTGAGATTCTGAGATTCTGAGATTCTGAGATTCTGAGATTCTCAGAGATTCTGAGATTCTGAGATTCTGAGATTCTGAGATTCTGAGATTCTGAGATTCTGAGATTCTGAGATTCTGAGATTCTGAGATTCTGAGATTCTGAGACTCTGAGACTCTGAGATTCTGAGATTCTGAGATTCTGAGATTCTGAGACTCTGAGACTCTGAGATTCTGAGATTCTGAGATTCTGAGATTCTGAGATTCTGAGATTCTGAGATTCTGAGATTCTGAGATTCTGAGATTCTGAGATTCTGAGATTCTGAGATTCTGAGATTCTGAGATTCTGAGATTCTGAGATTCTGAGATTCTGAGATTCTGAGATTCTGAGATTCTGAGATTCTGAGATTCTGAGATTCTGAGATTCTGAGATTCTGAGATTCTGAGATTCTGAGATTCTGAGATTCTGAGATTCTGAGACTCTGAGACTCTGAGATTCTGAGATTCTGAGATTCTGAGATTCTGAGATTCTGAGATTCTGAGATTCTGAGATTCTGAGATTCTGAGATTCTGAGATTCTGAGATTCTGAGACTCTGAGACTCTGAGATTCTGAGATTCTGAGATTCTGAGATTCTGAGATTCTGAGATTCTGAGATTCTGAGACTCTGAGACTCTGAGATTCTGAGATTCTGAAATTCTGAGATTCTGAGATTCTGAGATTCTGAGATTCTGAGATTCTGAGATTCTGAGATTCTGAGATTCTGAGACTCTGAGATTCTGAGATTCTGAAATTCTGAGATTCTGAAATTCTGAGATTCTGAGATTCTGAGATTCTGAGATTCTGAGATTCTGAGATTCTGAGATTCTGAGATTCTGAGATTCTGAGATTCTGAGATTCTGAGATTCTGAGATTCTGAGATTCTGAGATTCTCAGAGATTCTGAGATTCTGAGATTCTGAGATTCTGAGATTCTGAGATTCTGAGATTCTGAGATTCTGAGATTCTGAGATTCTGAGATTCTGAGATTCTGAGACTCTGAGACTCTGAGATTCTGAGATTCTGAGATTCTGAGATTCTGAGATTCTGAGATTCTGAGATTCTGAGATTCTGAGATTCTGAGATTCTGAGATTCTGAGATTCTGAGATTCTGAGATTCTGAGATTCTGAGATTCTGAGATTCTGAGATTCTGAGATTCTGAGATTCTGAGATTCTGAGATTCTGAGATTCTGAGATTCTGAGATTCTGAGACTCTGAGACTCTGAGATTCTGAGATTCTGAGATTCTGAGATTCTGAGATTCTGAGATTCTGAGATTCTGAGATTCTGAGATTCTGAGATTCTGAGATTCTGAGATTCTGAGATTCTGAGATTCTGAGATTCTGAGATTCTGAGATTCTG
>NC_013487.2:2350678-2359912 GCF_000004555.2 Caenorhabditis briggsae | reverse complement strand
CATAAGTTCCTTAAAGAAGTAATTACAAAAATTGGCAACTCAAGACCACATTTTTTATGCAAACTATTTCTCTTCAGCAATAGAGGGTATTCCAATGGTTGAAAATATTTGTTCCGATTGTGAGTTTTGAAAATAGTGCGCTCAACTTGTTAGGCAACTCACGACACACCTTTCCTAGAGATTTGAGACAGATTGGATAATTTTTTCGATGAGTTTTGACTCATGATATTTATTTTTCTCCTATGCTCACAAATTTGAAGCTTATTTTTAGATCCGATGCAAGTATTTTTGATGATTATTGGGACACATTTCCTCTAAAATTCACTCTGAGGGATGATGGTGTTCAAATTTTGATTTTTCTAACTTCGAAATCATTTTTTTGACTAAAAAAGTTGTGAAAATCTCTAAATTCAAAAAAATTTCAGTTGCCGAAATTGCCGGAATTTTTTTGCCGAAATCGGCAACGGCAATTCGGCAACTTTTTCTTCATTGCCGATTTCGGCAACGGAAAATCGGCAACAAAAATTCGGCAATTTCGGCAATTTCGGCAATCGGCAATTTGTTTCCGCACAGGCCTGGTATGGAACTCAAGCAAGCAACTATTCATCATACAATGATACTGGCAAGATTTCTTGTAATGGGTCTCCCAGTAATCAATAATTGGTATCAGAAACATTGATATTATAATTTTAAAAAACATGTTCTGAATTTCTGAATATTGCGTAACAGTAAATCTCGAAGTTTATGGAATATTTTTTAGAAGCTTCAAAATAAAGTAAAGGTTGGAATAGTTATTCTAACCCCAGCTACCCCCGACCGGCAAGGACTCTCCAATCCCGCCCCAGCGAACTTTAGGTAATAATCAAAAAGTCTGAAAGCTTATTGGTAGAATGTCACTAATTTGATGTTCAGCCAACGAAAAAATAGAAGCCAAATTTTGAGGTTAGTAGTAGGGAATTGTCCTTTCTGGTGCAGCTTTTGTCCCACTTTTTTCAAATTTTTATTTTGCTGTTTTTTCAAGTTTTTTGCCCTAATTATTTTTTTTCATATAATATTCTTAGCAAAATCCACGATTTTCACACTCTCAGATTTTGGTGAACTGAGTTCACCCCCACTCACTTTCCCACTTTTGTCCCACTTTTTTTCAACCTCTCAAAACAGTCACTTTTCACTCCAATGATAACAAATTCTCTACACTTAAATGCGTTTTCAATTCTCTTATCAATTTGTTCTCATGTCAGAATGGTAAAGCGCCTGTCTTGTGTTTGAATGCTAGAAAGTTCGAAACCCTCTCAAAAGCTCAGGATTATCCACTTAATGAGATCCGAAAAATATGCAAGAAAAATTGAAAAAAAATCGAAAAAAACGAAAAAAATCATGAAAAAAACTGAAAAAAATCAGAAAAATCAGCCAAAAATTCTCGTCGAGCAAACATGAAAAATCAACCGTCAGAACCATGAAGAAACGGCAAAAAAATCAAGTGTTAACCAACACTCTTTTCATTCAATTCTTTACCATTATTACGTTTTATTAAATGCTGAATAAAGATTTGAAACCATTAACAAATGTAGATTTATTAGAAATAGCAAAAGAGTTACAAATCAAAGATTTCAGAGGTGTATTCCAATCTTTATAATTCAATCAATAATATAGAAAAATTAAATTTTGTCCAGATGTAATTCTTCCATTTCATCGCGGAGCTTCTCCTGCTTCTTTTCTAGCTCGCGTTTATGTTTCTTGATTATTTTTCCAGCTTGTCTTCTTTCGACGCGGTTCTGTAAAAGAAACATCAAACTTAAATATGAAAATCAACAGATTATTACCGAAGCTTTTTTGTCATACAATTCCCGTCTTTTTTTGATTCGAGCTACCTCCGACTTATACTCTCTTTCAAGATTTTCAAGTTTCGCCTCCTCCACCTTCACATCGCTTCGAAGTTTTTCTAGTTTCCCGTTTTGAGCTTCATCTAAAATCAAACAATGTAGAAATTAGTACACATAAAACTTACCCTTGCTACACGATTTTCTATCCAGTCATCTTCCCTTTGTCTCTTAAGATATTCTTGTCCATCTGCGACTGTGATTTTTTCCTTATCTTCAATAGCGTTACGTTTTATCAGTTTCGGAATATGACTTGGGTGTACCACAGTGGTCGGAGATAGTGCGGTATTTGGTGGATCCACTTCCATTTTGAAAATACAAACTTTAAGAAACAACTACAAAGAGTAGGGAAAAAATTTCAAAATGAGAAAAATATGGAAAAAAGAACATATTAGGTTGGCGGGAAAGTCTTTGTCACTTTTTCAATAGTTTATTTCTCAAAGAAAAAATAACCGAATAATTAATTATATTGTCCATCATTATCAACAACATGTCTCCAACGTTCCCTCAATTTATGGATTCCATTGCGGTAGAATCCAGCCGGGCGTGAGGCAAAGTATTGTTTGAGTGCCGCTTCGACCGCTCCACGGGAATTGAAGCTTCTTCCTTCGAAGGCACGTGTCATATCGCCAAATAACCAATAGTCGGAAGGAGCAAGATCAGGAGAATACGGGGGGTGAGGGAGAACATTCCATCCATATCCCATCAGCTCCTGCTTCACTTGTTTCGAAACATGTGGGCGAGCGTTATCATGTTGATAGTACACTTTCTTGTCTTTCAGGGCCGAACGGTCGACTGCTTTCTTGAGGTTTCGTAGTTGAGTAGTGTAGAGGTCTCCAGTTATTGTTTTGCCCTCGGGCAGAAGTTCCCAGTAGATGGGGCCGTCCACTCCCCACCACACAGAGAGCATAACTTTTTTCGGATGAAGGTCGGGTTTGGGGACATCCTGTGGGCTCTCTCCTTCTCCAACCCACTGGGATTTCCTGTGGTGATTATCGTAGAAGACCCACTTCTCATCTCCGGTTATTAGCCGGTCCAGCCATCGATCGCCCGCGTGGAGAGTGAGAAGAGTAATCGAATCGTCGACTCGGCGGTCAAGGTTGGCTTGAGTCAGGTGATGAGGTATGAATCGACCAAAAAGTTTTCTCATTCCAAGAGACTTCAAACCTTCAAGGACTGTGCTATGGTGAACTCCGAATGTGACAGCTAGTTCACGGCTAGATTGAAATGGATCCGATTGCAATGCGTGCTTCAGCTTGTCCAAATCCAACTCACGGGGTCTCCCAGAGCGATCCTTTTCATCGAGCGAGAAGTCATCTTTTTCGAAACGATGGAACCAATTGCGAATAGTATTGTAGTGAGGGGCATGTGTGTTGTACACATTCTTCAAGAAAGTTTCCGAATCCTTCATCGCGGTGTGAGATACGAAGAGGTAAATCAAAACATGTCTGATGTGAATAGCAGTGGGAACAAACATATCGTTTCAATTACAGATGAGGAGCATGGAACGAGATGGGGACTTGTTTATATGGAAGGTTCTTATCACCTTGTTATTCACTACAGTCGATATCATACACAGCCTCCATATACGAGAACAGTGATTAAACAAACAGAGTGACAAAGACTTTCCCGCCAACCTAATAAATGTCAAACTCTTATCTACACATTCCTGTTTTATGTTCCTAATAAATGGATATGTACTGTTTAAAGTGTCAAAAGCGCACAGGTTCTAACAGTGTCACAAAGACATTAACCAAAAATAATAGAAAAATGATCAAAGGAAACTGCCAAGTATGTAAAACAATCAAATGTAAAATAGCTTCAACTCTGAAAACTGGTGGTGATATCAAACCTATGAAAACGTCAAAAAAACCTAACATCATTCTCGAACAAACTTTCTACAATCCTGAAACTGGATTCTGTGGTATCAACGAACTTCAAAGAAAAACTAAAATACCAATCAAGGAAGTCAAACAATTTCTAAATGAACAAGATGTTTACACTCTTCACAAACCTGCTAGAAAGAATTATCAGACAGAAAGAGTTTATATTCACCATATAGATGAGCAATGGCAATCCGATCTTGTTGAAATGATTCCTTATGCAGATGAAAATGATGACTTCAAATACCTTTTAACAGTTATAGATTGTTTCAGTAAATATGCTTGGGTGATTCCTTTAAAAACTAAAACTGGAAAGGAAACTGCAAGTGCTTTACAATCCATTTTCAAAACCAGGAAACCTCAAAAAATGCAAACCGATAATGGAAAAGAATATTACAATCAGGAAATGAAAGCTCTATTCAAAAGTTTTGATATCAAACATTTTTCAACTTATTCAGACAAGAAAGCCTCTATCATTGAAAGATTCAATAGAACTCTTAAAGAGAAAATGTGGAAAATGTTCACTCATCAAGGTAATCATAAGTGGACTGATATTTTAGATAAATTAGTTCAAGGATACAATAATCATTATCACCGTAGCATAAAAATGACTCCCATTGAAGCATCCAAAAAAGAAAATGAAGATCAAGTACATGAGAACCTGTTCCCCTCCTCGAAAGAAATGTTTGAAAACTTCAAGTTCAAAATAGATGATACAGTAAGAATTACAAAGTACAAAGCAATTTTTGATAAAGGTTATCTACCTAATTGGAGTACAGAAATATTCAAAATCACTCAAGTTCATCCAGGGGAAGTCACAACGTACTCCATTAAAGATTTAGCAGATGAAGAGATTAAAGGGAAGTTTTATGAAGAAGAACTTACACTGTTTAATAATGTCAAAGAAGAATACAAAATAGAAAAGATACTGAAACGTAGAACTAGGAAAGGAGTAAAAGAAATGTTTGTAAAATGGTATGAATATCCTGAGAAATTTAATTCATGGATCCAAGATAACTAAACACTAACAACTTTAACGCGATTATCTTTAATTTCAACAATATTTTCACTCATAATCAAACAATAACATTTTGTGTTTTGTACAATACTCTTTGAAAAGGATGCTTTTATTGTAACGTCAGGTCTTGATTGGATAATTCTATCATTTTGTTTAGATACATCGAACACCAACAATGGGTAATAGTAATAGTATACATCTTCTTCCATGAAAATGTAATCTTTTGTTGATTCATAGTAACTGTTTCTAAACTCTTTAGCAAAATTGTATTGCTGAACAGCATTAAACTTGTCAAAGTCAAACTTTAAACAGTCATGAGGATATCGCTCTGAATTTAACTCAACATAAATTTCTTCCAATCCACAGTTATCAAACTTACCTGCATTCAGGTAATTGTTATCTCTATTGCTCTGCAAAGCAACCACTATATACTTTATTTTGTCATATTTTGTTCCCAATTTCCATGTGAATTCTCTGTTTCCATTAGGTATATTATAACATTCCAACTGTCTGGAAATAAAAGGCATCTGTACAAGCTTGCTACTCTCAAAAATATTCAACAGTTTATTTTGCATTTCAAGACTAGGAACAATCTTTGGAATAATCCATTGTAATTTTTTAATATTTATCTTAGCTGTATGTTTTTTAGCATCATTAGATGTAATACTATTTTTGTTCTCAGGAGATCTGTAGAGAGTTAGCTGATGCTTTCTACCATAGACAATTTTATTATAACATTCAGCAAAGCCAAACATATGTGTCAAAGGAATGCAAAAAGTAATACTACCTTTTCTATTTTTTGTATATTTGTTTATCTTGTATGTAATAATATCTTTAGTTTCTAGAATCCACCCAAAAGTGTTTTGCTTATTCATGGTGCTACTATATGTTAAAAGCCCCTTCATCAGACTAGCTCTACCAGGATCCATTATACTTTCAACTTGCATTCCATCCATGCTATAAGTTGATCTATCAAACAAAAACATTGGTGCATTATTAGTCAACGAGACCTCATCTGTTTCAGCCAATGCAGTGTCATCTGATTTCAATAGTTCACATTCCATATAAATATAAGACTTGTGTAAGTGTAGGTATTGATCACACGTCTCTATGACAAAATTGATTTCTCCATGTTGGTTCAAACTAGATCCAGAGGAAGGAAATATGCTTATAAGATTCTCTTTTTGTATAGAGGTGTCACTCACAATAGGAGTATCAACTACTAATATCCTATCAACAGCCTCAATCATTTTCAATTTATTTAGGGAAATTTCATTTACTAATTTTCAAAAGTAATAAATGAGAATAGTATCTGTGGTGATTTTCTTTTTAACTTTATATCAAGGTACATCAGGTAAACCCATTATTTGTACAGACAACTCACCAGTTCAATATTTTAGAATCCCAAAACTACACAAATGTAATTATCATAGAATCCTTAACTCGAAATCAGACCAGTTCAATATGAAGTTTTCAAACCAAACATCATTGAATACATTTCAGATGCTAAACTTTGTAAAAAATTAGTTAGTGAGGTTTCAATGTACACAGACTTTTCTGGATATGAACATACAGTAGAAAAAGAATTGAACAACTATCCCATCACCCTAGCTGAATGTAGAGAAATGATTAATAGTAAGAAATGTGGATACGGAACTTTATCAAAAGGTAGTTCTAACGTTTGGAGTACAAACAATAAAATCGAAGTTGATTATCCAAATAGATTTACAAGCTTCTTCTCTCCCAAAAGATTCCACAAAGAGAATTGTATAGTTATTGAAACAAAAGTTTATTCACATTTCAATCAATCTAAGCCAACCAATATTTTAGCTGATATGAACAATTGCAAATATCAAGATGGTTTTTGTGAGATCAAGAAAAATGAAATTATAACATGGGATGTCAACAGAGATCAAAAATGTCAATACATCTCTATTGGAATACTTGATGGGATGTACAATAACAAACTTTGGGTTAACAATAAAAACCAAATCGCACTCAATTTCCAATCCAATAAAACAGTACAAGATTGCAACTCAAATCTAATGATCAGTGATGAAGGCTTTGCTGTAAAAAGAATTGAAAGATCTCAATATTCTCCAAGACACATTCCTATTCCAATCCCATCATATTCTCAACAAGATATTCAACTTCAAAGACAACAACAGGAGGACGACAGAAGAAAACGTGAACAAGAGGAACAACAGAGAAAGCGGGAGCAAGAAGATAGCAGGAGACGGGAACAAGAAGATATCAGAAAACGGGATCAAGAAGATGCTAGAAGACGTGATCAAGAAAGACAAAAACAGAATGAAGCTGATTTTGAAAAGAGGAAACAAGAAAAGCTGAAGAAGGAAGAAGAACTTGAGAAAAAGAAGCAAGAAAAAGAAAAGAAAGAACTCATGAAACAGCGCAAAGAAGAAGATTGGACAGTTTATGATGAGAAATTGAAAGGTGGAGACAAAAAGCCAAACAGAACTAAAAGAGAAATCTTTCAACCATTACCATTACCAGATTACAACGAATATTTGAAGATCAAACAAGACTGTGATAACTTACCTAGTTATGAAGCATTCAAGAATAGTAGAGAAGGATGTGATTCACTTACAACTTATACAGATTTTATAAACAACATTGCAAATTATGAGAAAGAACAACACTTAAACCTATCTACAGAAGAAACATGGCAACCTTTACCATTCCCAGGATATGAAGAATATTTGAGTATTAAAGAAGATTGTGCTATTTTACCAAGTCACGATGAATACAAAACTATCAGAGAAAGCTGTGATGCATTCCCAAGTTACACAGAATTTATAAAGAGGATAGCAAATTATGAATTGTTCGAAACTGGAAAACAAAGACGTAAAAGAGAGTTGTACTCCGACTTCCAAGCTGCAGGAGAGTTTCAATATCTAGAAAACCAATCTAACAATCTTCTCAGACATACAACCGAAGTCATGTGTGATATTTTTAACGAGCAAAATGAAGTTCTTGAAAGTCTTATAAGAGAAAATCCAAGAAGATACATCCAAAAACAATTGAATCATTCAGCCATCAAAGTGAGATTCATAGATTCTCAGGATCCAATAGTACAAGTTACATTTTGTAAAGAAATTGATGAAGAAGAGATTGACTTTATAGACGTTACTCATTTTGATGGATACAAGTTAAGTATTGCTCTCACACTCGGACAAATTCCAATCAAGATAAAAAGTCTTGGAGATAAGATTTGGTATTACAAGAATGATAATTTTGGAGGAGTGATATCAAGTAAACCACAACTTCACCCTATGATTGATTATAGAACTAACATTACTAATATGAAAGATTTCAAAGAGTATGATTTGAAATTCTTAGATGACAAAGTAGTATTCCATGAACACATTCTATTAGATTTGAAAACAAATATTGAAGAAGAACTCATTGAAGAGATGAGAGAAAAGTCTGATGTTTCAATTGAAGCTCATGCTAGTAATCAAGACTCTACAATGCCTCATGAAATATTAGACGATGTAGAAGGATTCTTTGGAAAGTGGTGGCTTAGAATTTGGAGAGTTGGTGTTACTTTGCCAGCAATGTTCGTATACCTATTTATAGCTAGATCATTTTGGATGATACTTTCTCCAAAAACTTTTATTGATAGAAAAAATAGAAAAAGGAAAAGGGAGTATGAGGCTGTAGAACTAAGAGAAATGCCGTCTATTCAATCTCTTACTGTTGATTAATTTTTAACTAAATAAATGAGATTCTTTAATGCTGGAAATGCTTCTAGTTATTTAATTATGGGTTCAGAAGAAAAACCTAAAGTAGAACTTGTAGAAAATATTCCTGAAGAAATTCCAAAACAAACTACAAAACAAAAAGATACTAAACAGACTTCACATAAAAAGTCAAACCTATCTAAAACAAATAAAGACTTCTTGAAGATTCTTAAAAGTGGTTCTGGTTTTAAAAGAATTTAGATAATGTGTAGCTCTATATGAACATCACAATCATTATATTCAATAAGTTTATTTTCTGCATCAACAAGTTTTAAAGTTAGTGTGTTACAAGTGTTAACTGTTTTATGATGATTACATTATATTTTATATTTATGCTTTTACTATGAGTTGAAGAAAACTTACAAAGTATATTACTCTGCTTTTCATTCATGAATGAATCACATATAAGACTACAAGATAGATATATAAACTTATTTTTATCACTCTCCAAAGTTCCATCAACTTTTACAACGGCTATAGATTTGGGTTTGAAGTCTTGAGGAAAATCAAACTGAAATGACTTCTCATTAGATCTAAGATTAAGAAATAAATAAACCATTTATTACACATTAAATTATGTCATCTGACTTTGCCGATTATTCTATTAAAAATTATTACTCCATTCGAAAAAATAATCCATTACTTCCTTCTTCAATAAGAGCTTGCATCATAGGAAAATCAGGATGTGG
>NC_013487.2:2349500-2350548 GCF_000004555.2 Caenorhabditis briggsae | reverse complement strand
GGATGTGGTAAAACCAATTTGCTAATGAATTTACTATTGGATAAATTTGAAGGAGATGATTATTTAGACTATGACAACTTGTATATATTTTCAACTACACTTTTTCAGCCCTGTTACCAAGCACTTATAAATGGTTTTGAAAATGGATTGAGTAAAAAAGATATTAGAGAATGCTTTAAGAATCAGAATTTTATGGTTGAGAAAAAAGATAAACAAGAAATAACTATTCACACTTCAGATAGTTTAGATGATATTCCTGATCCAAGTTCTATTGATCTAATAAAAAGACTTTAATAATATTTGATGATTTAATGTTGGAGAAACAAAATAAAATAGAACAGTACTACACTAGAGGTAGACATAATAACATTGATTGTTTTTACATTTCTCAAAGCTATATTAAACTTCCTAAGAATACTATCAGAGAGAACGCTAATTTTTTTATAGTGTTTCCTCAGGACAAGTTGAATTTGGATTATATTTATAGAGATCATTGTAGTGAATTAGATAAACCTAAGTTTTTAGAAATGGTTACTGAGATTTGGAAAGAGAAATATTCTTTTTTGATTATTGATAAGACTAGTGAAGCAGATAGTGGTAAATTTAGAAAGATGCTCAAGTATTTTTATATTTTTTGACTGTCTATTTTTGGGCTATACTTTTTATTTTTCATGTTTATTTTTCTGGACTCTTTTATTATTCCGTATTTCCGTATTTCCGTATTTCCGTATTTCCGTATTTCCGTATTTCCGTATTTCCGTATTTCCGTATTTCCGTTTTTCCGTTTTTCCGTTTTAGTATGTAATACGGAATAATAAAAGAGTCCAGAAAAAAAAAGGTCAGAAAGAAAGGAGATCGTAAAAACGGAAAAACGGAAAAAACGAAAAATAAAGTATTAGGTTGGCGGGAAAGTCTTTGTCACTCTGTTTGTTTAATCACTGTTCTCGTATATGGAGGCTGTGTATGATATCGACTCTAGTGAATAACAAGGTGATAAGAACCTTCCATATAAACAAGTCCCCATCTCCTTCCCTGCTCGTCATCTGTA
>NC_013487.2:2341507-2349060 GCF_000004555.2 Caenorhabditis briggsae | reverse complement strand
CCCGTATTCTCCTGATCTTGCTCCTTCCGACTATTGGTTATTTGGCGATATGACACGTGCCTTCGAAGGAAGAAGCTTCAATTCCCGTGGAGCGGTCGAAGCGGCACTCAAACAATACTTTGCCTCACGCCCGGCTGGATTCTACCGCAATGGAATCCATAAATTGAGGGAACGTTGGAGACATGTTGTTGATAATGATGGACAATATAATTAATTATTCGGTTATTTTTTCTTTGAGAAATAAACTATTGAAAAAGTGACAAAGACTTTCCCGCCAACCTAATATGATTAAATGGAAGACGAGTCTATCATCTACAGACCTCATAGACCACATATGTATCTACACAAACACACATGTAATAAGGCTTGTCGGAATAAACACTCGAAAATTAGAAACGATGATTATGAGAGAGAATCTCCTGAAGTATTTTACTTCTTGTCATCTGAACGCAAGTTAACAGACGAACTAATAACTTTTGATAAAATCGAGAAATACTTTTTCTTCACTAGCAATGATGAGCTAATGCAAGATATAGATAAAAGTTATAAAACAAAATTTCATGGAGGATCCGAACCGATATTTTTATATTGTAACGACAAACTTTTTTGTAATAGATATGGTCCATATGGAGACAACATCATAGATATAGAACAAACTAGAGATACAACTAGATTCAATAAAAAGAATACACCAATTAATAAAATCGATTTTGAAATTAGAGGGAATACAAATGAAAATGTTCCGTCAATAAAAAATGATACCCACTATATCATCACATCCGAGGATGATATAAAGTTTTTATACAATTCAAGGGCATCTGTTTTTATATCTGAAGAGGATGAACACCTATTGAGTTTAAAAGATGTTGAGCAGTTATATCGCAGAGCTAATACTTATGTTCCAGATAAAAGAATTAAAGATAGTATATCAGAAAATGAAAGAAGAAAAATGTTATTATCTATGGCATTTACTGACGGTTTGATACATTCTTCTACTTATTAGTTTCCAACCATTTTGATATTTTATCCTTAGGATTTTTGATATTATTAGTGCTTAGTTGTTCACTCACTTCATTAAAATAAGACAACACAAATTTCTTTACATCCACTCCAACCCCATCCTTTGACAAGAATCTACCTGGTGTCTCTTTGTATGGTTTCTGCTCTTTCTTTGTTAAGTATATTTTTGTGTCTGTATTATTCTTTCGGCCAGTATAAATATTGATTGTTTCAGGAGGATTAGGCCAATATTTAACAATATGTTTTATAATTATATCTATACAAAGTGTATCAATTAAATCTTTCTGTGTTGGAGAACAGTTGCTCAAAAAAAACCTTGATTTTTCCTCCTTTCCTCTATAGATTTATTTTCACTAATTAGTTGTTTATTTTGTTCAGCCATTTCTGCAGCAATATCTCTAGAATATTGTGAAGCTGTTTCTGATAGAACTTTGATTTGTTTTCTAGCTCCTGTTAATAGAAAATTAAGATTTATTCCATGAGCCTCAGTAAAATTGTTATTGTATTTGGCAGCATTTAAATAATGTTTTTTACTTTCAACTGGTTCCGATTTTGCCAGTTTATTCGCTTTTTCAATTTCATTCTTCATTTTTTCTAAATCTTCTTTTGTATCAGGAGATAGGTCTGGAACTTTATCAATATTGTTAGATAGAAGAATCATATAATTTAACTTGTCTTTATAACCGGCTCCATGTGCTGTTATTCCTATATTATCTAGCTGGTCTATTATTTTTTTATTTTCAGTAGCTTTATTCATTTTCTCTATAGTCATTACTTTACTCATTTATTACATAAAAAAATCAAGTTCAAAAAGTCAGAATAGAAAAATTAGTTTTCTCTAGGAGAAAGAAGATTTATTCTGTTGCATTGATTGGGGGTTTCTAGAGTTTGGAAAGATACTTTTTCTACAGGTTGGGAAGATTTTTTAGATCCAAGGTATTTAGAAACATCCATTTCTTTACCTAATTCCCATAAACCTCTATATAAAGTTTGAGTAGAAAGATTGTGCTGTTTTACCCATTTTCTCTTGTCAATTTTGAGTGGAGTTTTTTCTTGATCACTAATATACATTTTTGCTAGAACAATATTTCGTGACATTTATCTAGTATGAAGTTAATAACATAATATAACATTGTATAAAACAGTATAACTTTGTATAACATTACATACCAATATTCAAGTAAATAACCCCTAAGTCTTTCTTCTTGATTACTTTCTGTTTGACTAGTTCATCTAACATAGCATGAATTTTATTATACTCGTCTTTGTTACCAGCCTGATATGAACCAATAGATAGTCTTAATAAGTCAATTAGAGAGTTGGTATTTGATGGTATGAAAGAAATAGAACTTCCTGATGTTGAAGATGTTCCAGCTGTAGTTGGGGTCTTAGCTACAAAATATTTAGACTTTATGAACGCCCATTTATCACTGGAATCTGCATTATATCTTTTGGATTCTTTATCAAACCCTTGGTACAGAGCATTGGAGCATAATAATATTTTTTGGTAATTTGAAGAATCTTCAGTTGTAATCTTATTCAAGTCGGGAGACTTTTGAGTAGTAACTCCATTAACCCTTCAGTTGCTGTGTATTCTTCATTATTAACTTTGATAATATTTTGATCGAATGTAATGTCTTTGTTACCAATAGTATATTTCTTTTCTGCTTTGTTGAACTTGATTGAGTATCCGGCATTGCTTCTATCAGATCCGTCCTGAAGATAACTTACAATTAGATTACTTACAACTTGAGGTGGAGAGGAACTAGGTAGAGAGGGAGGTAGGATTACTGAGGGTTGCTTAATGAGACTTTTACGATTTGTCTTTGGTGTCGAAGTGGATGGAGGTCCTATAGAAAGTTGAGAAGGAGATTTAAAGTTGTTTAGAGTTTCTACTATTTTATTCTTTTCATCTATAATTTCTTCTTGTAGTTTTTTGTTGGATTCTAAAATAGGTTTAAATACTTCAATTCTATAATCTTCTACATGTTCTAAATCTGATCGCTCTTGTAAATTCTTGATTTTATGCTCTTTCCGATTTTTCAAAAAGTTGTTTACTATTTCATTACGTCGTTTTGGGTCATTTATCTCAACTACAGAATGCATTTATTACAGGAAATATCATCGATTTTAGATTGATTAATTCAATATTTCTGAAAATTTATTAAAGGTTTTAAATGATACTTTTCTTGCTCTATAAATGGAACAAGTTGATTACAAAAAATTAAAAAGGGATCAACTACGAAAACTTGTAAGAAACAGAACTAACACAAGTAGAGATGATGTTAGAAATATGAGCGTGCCTGAAATGCGTAAAATACTCAAACAGCTGGATATAGATGAACTTAGCGAAAAGTCAAATCTTCAAATGATGAATCTATTTCCCTTCGATGAAACTGTCTTTAGTGATTACAAAGAAGTTGGTGATACATTGAGAGATACTTTTCACAGTGGAAATTCTAAAACATTAGAATCCTTTTTAGATAAGAAAGGGCCTGATATTGTTAAAAAAATTTATGAAAATAGTGTGAAAATATATGTATCCTTAGAATGTGAAATGAAACAAGAGGGAACTGAAAATAAGGCTATAGTCCATCTAAAAACAGCTAGCGAAATAGTGAATCCGGCGGATGATAGAAAAGTCTTTTATGAAAAATTAAAATTAGATTTAGTAAATAGATTAGAACATTTTCAAGGTAAAGGTTCTGGTTTTAGATTAAACAGAATCATAGGTTTAAGAATGTTTCAAACTAAGATTATGCCATTATCAGGATCTAAATATATTGAATTACCAGATTGGATAAAAAATAAAAAAGCAGTAGTCAATGTTCAAAACAAAGATGAAAAATGTTTTATGTGGTGTATTTTAGCTCACTTATATCCAGTGGATCAAAATCCTGAACGAGTAAGTAAATATAAGGATCACATTTCTAAAATTAATTTCGAAGGTTTCGAGTTTCCATTCCAAGTTAAAGATGTAGATAAGTTTGAGAAGAGAAATAACTTGGCTGTTAATATTGTAACTCATGATGTCACAGGACCAGCAATAATTGAGTCATATAAAGTATCTAAAAACATCAACGTAGATTTAAGTAGAGTGATAAACCTTTTGTTAGTAACTGATGAATCTGGAGAAGGTCATTACTGTTTGATTAAAAATATTGATAGATTGATGAACACCCAAAATAGTAGAAGCAATAAATTTTGTATTAGATGTCATAATAACTTTTACAATGCAGAGAAGTTTGAAAATCATTTAGGTGACTGTATGAGTAATGCTCCAATGCAAATGATTAAACCTTCCAATGATTATATTGAATTTTCTAATATTCAGAAAACACAAAAACATAGATTTGTATGTTACGCCGATTTTGAATCTGTTATATACAAGATTGCTGGTGTTAACAATTCTCTTGACAAGCCTTGGAGTGAAAACGTTGGAAAACATACTGCTTCTGCATTCTGTGTGATTGTTGTGGATTCTTTCACTCAGAGTATTTACGAAATGAAGAGCTATGTTGGATATAATACTATCTTGAAGTTCAATGAATATATCTTAGATGTATGTGCAAGACTATTGAATAAAGGTGATGAGAAAATGAAAAAATTAAACAATGAAGAGTGGGAAGAATATGACAGCTGTAAGTCATGTCCACATTGTGGAAAAGCATTCCAAGGAGACAAAGTTAGAGATCACGATCATTGGACTGGATTATACAGAGGACCTCTATGTAAAGCATGTAACCGATTGAAACGTAGAAATAATTTTATACCAGTATTTTTCCATAATCTTAAAGGCTATGACTCACATCATATAATTAGTGATGAGGAATCAAGCAAACTATTGAAGGAAAAAGGTGTTGAAATTAAAAGCATCTCAGCAAATATAGAAAAATTTATTAGTTTTAGTTATTACTTTCATGATGATTCTAAAAGATGTGAAATAAGATTCCTGGATAGTTTAGGATTCATGCCTTCCAGTCTGGACTATCTCAGCAGTAACCTACAAGATGACGAATGTGTGATTACTAAAAAGTATTATAATGATGAGAAGATGTTTAAACTGTTGAGACGCAAAGGTGTATATCCATATGATTTTATTGATTCCTTTAAAAAGTATTCTAACGAAGAACTTCCTCCAATTGAAAACTTCTACAATGCTCTATCTGGTGAAAATATTAGTGAAGAGAATTATGAATATGCTCTAAATGTATGGGGAGAAACTGATTGTAAAACTTTAGAAGACTACAGTAGAATTTATATGATTAATGATGTGTTACTATTAGCTGATGTTTTTGAAACTTTCAGAAATGTGTCTCTTAAAGAATATAAGTTAGATCCATGTTGGTACTATACATCTCCAGGATTAGCTTGGGATGCTATGTTATTCAAAACTGGAGTGAAGCTACAGACAATCAAGGATGTTGAAATGTATAATTTTATTGAGAAAGGCATTAGAGGAGGTATGTGTAATACCATGCTAAGATATTCGAAAGCTAATAACAAGTACATGTCTAATTATAATTCTGAAGAAGAATCAAAATACTTACTTTATCTAGATGCAAATAATTTATATGGATGGGCAATGAGTCAGAAATTACCTTATGATGAATTCGAATTCGTTGAAGACTTTACCTTAGAAATGATAGATGATCTTGTTTCAAAAGAAAAAGGTTGCATATTAGAAGTAGATTTAGATTATCCAGAAGAATTACATGATAAACATAATGATTTACCTTTCTGTCCAGAGAATAAACGAGTTGGATCTACCAATAAACTAATAAATGATTTTAGTCCAAAGAGAAATTATGTAATACATTATAAAGCCCTTTTGCAAGTTTTAGATCATGGATTAATTTTGAAGAAAATTCATAGAGTTATTACTTTTAAAGAAAGCAATTGGTTATCTTCTTACATAGAACTGAATACTAACTTGAGAAAAAATGCCAAGAATGATTTTGAGAAAGACTTTTTCAAGCTCATGAACAATTCTGTCTTTGGTAAAACTATGGAGAACGTTAGAAATAGAGTGGATGTCAAAGTGGTGTCAAATATGGATAAAGTTATGAAACTAGCTGCTAGCAATAATTTTAAACAGAGACATATTATAAATGAGAATATGATTTTAGTAGAGATGACTCAGAAGAATATTAAATTAGATAAGCCAATTTATGTGGGGATGTCTATTTTAGATTTGAGCAAGTATCTAATGTATGAGTTCCACTATGATGTTATGCTTCCGAAGTATACTTCAAACTTGAGACTGTGTTATCAAGATACTGATTCTTATATTTATGAAATTAAAACAGACGATGTCTATGAAGATATGATGCATATGAAAGAACACTTTGATTTTTCGGATTATCCCAAAGAAAATAAACTTCATAGCATTGAGAATAAAAAAGTTATTGGGAAATTCAAAGATGAGTTAAATGGAAAGATAATGACTGAGATTGTAGCCTTTAGACCAAAACAATATGCTTTTAAAACTGATGAGGGAATGGAGTCTAAAAGAAATAAAGGTGTGAAGAAATCTGTTGTTAAAAAGTTATTTAATTCGAGTAAGCATCAAATTCATACTGTAAAACAGAATAAGGTTGTGTTAAATAATTTAGTTGGTAAAGATAAAGAATCAAAAAGGTATACAGTAGATAATATAGACACTCTAGCTTTCGAGCATTATAGAATTCCTAAATCAGAGTTAGAATAGAATTTTTATAATCATGTTTTTCTAATAATTTTAATAAGAGTAGACAGTAGTATCCACAATGATGAGTATCAAATTTTTGTATTTGAAACGTTGAAGTAATTATTTCGTTTGAAGTATTATGTTTAAGATATTTTATTATTTCTTGAGGTGGGTCCAAACCAAAAGAGTCAAAATAATAATATTCACTTTTATTTACTTTATAACAGACCCAATGAGTACCTTTATTATCTGAACTATCAAGATTAATGATGCCTACTTCTACTTCTTTACGTTTTTCTGGTAAAGTATCCTTCATAAATACACCTCTGAAATCTTTGATTTGTAACTCTTTTGCTATTTCTAATAAATCTACATTTGTTAATGGTTTCAAATCTTTATTCAGCATTTAATAAAACGTAATAATGGTAAAGAATTGAATGAAAAGAGTGTTGGTTAACACTTGATTTTTTTGCCGTTTCTTCATGGTTCTGACGGTTGATTTTTCATGTTTGCTCGACGAGAATTTTTGGCTGATTTTTCTGATTTTTTTCAGTTTTTTTCATGATTTTTTTCGTTTTTTTCGATTTTTTTTCAATTTTTCTTGCATATTTTTCGGATCTCATTAAGTGGATAATCCTGAGCTTTTGAGAGGGTTTCGAACTTTCTAGCATTCAAACACAAGACAGGCGCTTTACCATTCTGACATGAGAACAAATTGATAAGAGAATTGAAAACGCATTTAAGTGTAGAGAATTTGTTATCAGTTGGAGTGAAAAGTGACTGTTTTGAGAGGTTGAAAAAAAGTGGGACAAAAGTGGGAAAGTGAGTGGGGGTGAACTCAGTT
>NC_013487.2:2334601-2341345 GCF_000004555.2 Caenorhabditis briggsae | reverse complement strand
TTGAGAAATAAACTATTGAAAAAGTGACAAAGACTTTCCCGCCAACCTAATATGATTAAATGGAAGACGAGTCTATCATCTACAGACCTCATAGACCACATATGTATCTACACAAACACACATGTAATAAGGCTTGTCGGAATAAACACTCGAAAATTAGAAACGATGATTATGAGAGAGAATCTCCTGAAGTATTTTACTTCTTGTCATCTGAACGCAAGTTAACAGACGAACTAATAACTTTTGATAAAATCGAGAAATACTTTTTCTTCACTAGCAATGATGAGCTAATGCAAGATATAGATAAAAGTTATAAAACAAAATTTCATGGAGGATCCGAACCGATATTTTTATATTGTAACGACAAACTTTTTTGTAATAGATATGGTCCATATGGAGACAACATCATAGATATAGAACAAACTAGAGATACAACTAGATTCAATAAAAAGAATACACCAATTAATAAAATCGATTTTGAAATTAGAGGGAATACAAATGAAAATGTTCCGTCAATAAAAAATGATACCCACTATATCATCACATCCGAGGATGATATAAAGTTTTTATACAATTCAAGGGCATCTGTTTTTATATCTGAAGAGGATGAACACCTATTGAGTTTAAAAGATGTTGAGCAGTTATATCGCAGAGCTAATACTTATGTTCCAGATAAAAGAATTAAAGATAGTATATCAGAAAATGAAAGAAGAAAAATGTTATTATCTATGGCATTTACTGACGGTTTGATACATTCTTCTACTTATTAGTTTCCAACCATTTTGATATTTTATCCTTAGGATTTTTGATATTATTAGTGCTTAGTTGTTCACTCACTTCATTAAAATAAGACAACACAAATTTCTTTACATCCACTCCAACCCCATCCTTTGACAAGAATCTACCTGGTGTCTCTTTGTATGGTTTCTGCTCTTTCTTTGTTAAGTATATTTTTGTGTCTGTATTATTCTTTCGGCCAGTATAAATATTGATTGTTTCAGGAGGATTAGGCCAATATTTAACAATATGTTTTATAATTATATCTATACAAAGTGTATCAATTAAATCTTTCTGTGTTGGAGAACAGTTGCTCAAAAAAAACCTTGATTTTTCCTCCTTTCCTCTATAGATTTATTTTCACTAATTAGTTGTTTATTTTGTTCAGCCATTTCTGCAGCAATATCTCTAGAATATTGTGAAGCTGTTTCTGATAGAACTTTGATTTGTTTTCTAGCTCCTGTTAATAGAAAATTAAGATTTATTCCATGAGCCTCAGTAAAATTGTTATTGTATTTGGCAGCATTTAAATAATGTTTTTTACTTTCAACTGGTTCCGATTTTGCCAGTTTATTCGCTTTTTCAATTTCATTCTTCATTTTTTCTAAATCTTCTTTTGTATCAGGAGATAGGTCTGGAACTTTATCAATATTGTTAGATAGAAGAATCATATAATTTAACTTGTCTTTATAACCGGCTCCATGTGCTGTTATTCCTATATTATCTAGCTGGTCTATTATTTTTTTATTTTCAGTAGCTTTATTCATTTTCTCTATAGTCATTACTTTACTCATTTATTACATAAAAAAATCAAGTTCAAAAAGTCAGAATAGAAAAATTAGTTTTCTCTAGGAGAAAGAAGATTTATTCTGTTGCATTGATTGGGGGTTTCTAGAGTTTGGAAAGATACTTTTTCTACAGGTTGGGAAGATTTTTTAGATCCAAGGTATTTAGAAACATCCATTTCTTTACCTAATTCCCATAAACCTCTATATAAAGTTTGAGTAGAAAGATTGTGCTGTTTTACCCATTTTCTCTTGTCAATTTTGAGTGGAGTTTTTTCTTGATCACTAATATACATTTTTGCTAGAACAATATTTCGTGACATTTATCTAGTATGAAGTTAATAACATAATATAACATTGTATAAAACAGTATAACTTTGTATAACATTACATACCAATATTCAAGTAAATAACCCCTAAGTCTTTCTTCTTGATTACTTTCTGTTTGACTAGTTCATCTAACATAGCATGAATTTTATTATACTCGTCTTTGTTACCAGCCTGATATGAACCAATAGATAGTCTTAATAAGTCAATTAGAGAGTTGGTATTTGATGGTATGAAAGAAATAGAACTTCCTGATGTTGAAGATGTTCCAGCTGTAGTTGGGGTCTTAGCTACAAAATATTTAGACTTTATGAACGCCCATTTATCACTGGAATCTGCATTATATCTTTTGGATTCTTTATCAAACCCTTGGTACAGAGCATTGGAGCATAATAATATTTTTTGGTAATTTGAAGAATCTTCAGTTGTAATCTTATTCAAGTCGGGAGACTTTTTGAGTAGTAACTCCATTAACCCTTCAGTTGCTGTGTATTCTTCATTATTAACTTTGATAATATTTTGATCGAATGTAATGTCTTTGTTACCAATAGTATATTTCTTTTCTGCTTTGTTGAACTTGATTGAGTATCCGGCATTGCTTCTATCAGATCCGTCCTGAAGATAACTTACAATTAGATTACTTACAACTTGAGGTGGAGAGGAACTAGGTAGAGAGGGAGGTAGGATTACTGAGGGTTGCTTAATGAGACTTTTACGATTTGTCTTTGGTGTCGAAGTGGATGGAGGTCCTATAGAAAGTTGAGAAGGAGATTTAAAGTTGTTTAGAGTTTCTACTATTTTATTCTTTTCATCTATAATTTCTTCTTGTAGTTTTTTGTTGGATTCTAAAATAGGTTTAAATACTTCAATTCTATAATCTTCTACATGTTCTAAATCTGATCGCTCTTGTAAATTCTTGATTTTATGCTCTTTCCGATTTTTCAAAAAGTTGTTTACTATTTCATTACGTCGTTTTGGGTCATTTATCTCAACTACAGAATGCATTTATTACAGGAAATATCATCGATTTTAGATTGATTAATTCAATATTTCTGAAAATTTATTAAAGGTTTTAAATGATACTTTTCTTGCTCTATAAATGGAACAAGTTGATTACAAAAAATTAAAAAGGGATCAACTACGAAAACTTGTAAGAAACAGAACTAACACAAGTAGAGATGATGTTAGAAATATGAGCGTGCCTGAAATGCGTAAAATACTCAAACAGCTGGATATAGATGAACTTAGCGAAAAGTCAAATCTTCAAATGATGAATCTATTTCCCTTCGATGAAACTGTCTTTAGTGATTACAAAGAAGTTGGTGATACATTGAGAGATACTTTTCACAGTGGAAATTCTAAAACATTAGAATCCTTTTTAGATAAGAAAGGGCCTGATATTGTTAAAAAAATTTATGAAAATAGTGTGAAAATATATGTATCCTTAGAATGTGAAATGAAACAAGAGGGAACTGAAAATAAGGCTATAGTCCATCTAAAAACAGCTAGCGAAATAGTGAATCCGGCGGATGATAGAAAAGTCTTTTATGAAAAATTAAAATTAGATTTAGTAAATAGATTAGAACATTTTCAAGGTAAAGGTTCTGGTTTTAGATTAAACAGAATCATAGGTTTAAGAATGTTTCAAACTAAGATTATGCCATTATCAGGATCTAAATATATTGAATTACCAGATTGGATAAAAAATAAAAAAGCAGTAGTCAATGTTCAAAACAAAGATGAAAAATGTTTTATGTGGTGTATTTTAGCTCACTTATATCCAGTGGATCAAAATCCTGAACGAGTAAGTAAATATAAGGATCACATTTCTAAAATTAATTTCGAAGGTTTCGAGTTTCCATTCCAAGTTAAAGATGTAGATAAGTTTGAGAAGAGAAATAACTTGGCTGTTAATATTGTAACTCATGATGTCACAGGACCAGCAATAATTGAGTCATATAAAGTATCTAAAAACATCAACGTAGATTTAAGTAGAGTGATAAACCTTTTGTTAGTAACTGATGAATCTGGAGAAGGTCATTACTGTTTGATTAAAAATATTGATAGATTGATGAACACCCAAAATAGTAGAAGCAATAAATTTTGTATTAGATGTCATAATAACTTTTACAATGCAGAGAAGTTTGAAAATCATTTAGGTGACTGTATGAGTAATGCTCCAATGCAAATGATTAAACCTTCCAATGATTATATTGAATTTTCTAATATTCAGAAAACACAAAAACATAGATTTGTATGTTACGCCGATTTTGAATCTGTTATATACAAGATTGCTGGTGTTAACAATTCTCTTGACAAGCCTTGGAGTGAAAACGTTGGAAAACATACTGCTTCTGCATTCTGTGTGATTGTTGTGGATTCTTTCACTCAGAGTATTTACGAAATGAAGAGCTATGTTGGATATAATACTATCTTGAAGTTCAATGAATATATCTTAGATGTATGTGCAAGACTATTGAATAAAGGTGATGAGAAAATGAAAAAATTAAACAATGAAGAGTGGGAAGAATATGACAGCTGTAAGTCATGTCCACATTGTGGAAAAGCATTCCAAGGAGACAAAGTTAGAGATCACGATCATTGGACTGGATTATACAGAGGACCTCTATGTAAAGCATGTAACCGATTGAAACGTAGAAATAATTTTATACCAGTATTTTTCCATAATCTTAAAGGCTATGACTCACATCATATAATTAGTGATGAGGAATCAAGCAAACTATTGAAGGAAAAAGGTGTTGAAATTAAAAGCATCTCAGCAAATATAGAAAAATTTATTAGTTTTAGTTATTACTTTCATGATGATTCTAAAAGATGTGAAATAAGATTCCTGGATAGTTTAGGATTCATGCCTTCCAGTCTGGACTATCTCAGCAGTAACCTACAAGATGACGAATGTGTGATTACTAAAAAGTATTATAATGATGAGAAGATGTTTAAACTGTTGAGACGCAAAGGTGTATATCCATATGATTTTATTGATTCCTTTAAAAAGTATTCTAACGAAGAACTTCCTCCAATTGAAAACTTCTACAATGCTCTATCTGGTGAAAATATTAGTGAAGAGAATTATGAATATGCTCTAAATGTATGGGGAGAAACTGATTGTAAAACTTTAGAAGACTACACTAGAATTTATATGATTAATGATGTGTTACTATTAGCTGATGTTTTTGAAACTTTCAGAAATGTGTCTCTTAAAGAATATAAGTTAGATCCATGTTGGTACTATACATCTCCAGGATTAGCTTGGGATGCTATGTTATTCAAAACTGGAGTGAAGCTACAGACAATCAAGGATGTTGAAATGTATAATTTTATTGAGAAAGGCATTAGAGGAGGTATGTGTAATACCATGCTAAGATATTCGAAAGCTAATAACAAGTACATGTCTAATTATAATTCTGAAGAAGAATCAAAATACTTACTTTATCTAGATGCAAATAATTTATATGGATGGGCAATGAGTCAGAAATTACCTTATGATGAATTCGAATTCGTTGAAGACTTTACCTTAGAAATGATAGATGATCTTGTTTCAAAAGAAAAAGGTTGCATATTAGAAGTAGATTTAGATTATCCAGAAGAATTACATGATAAACATAATGATTTACCTTTCTGTCCAGAGAATAAACGAGTTGGATCTACCAATAAACTAATAAATGATTTTAGTCCAAAGAGAAATTATGTAATACATTATAAAGCCCTTTTGCAAGTTTTAGATCATGGATTAATTTTGAAGAAAATTCATAGAGTTATTACTTTTAAAGAAAGCAATTGGTTATCTTCTTACATAGAACTGAATACTAACTTGAGAAAAAATGCCAAGAATGATTTTGAGAAAGACTTTTTCAAGCTCATGAACAATTCTGTCTTTGGTAAAACTATGGAGAACGTTAGAAATAGAGTGGATGTCAAAGTGGTGTCAAATATGGATAAAGTTATGAAACTAGCTGCTAGCAATAATTTTAAACAGAGACATATTATAAATGAGAATATGATTTTAGTAGAGATGACTCAGAAGAATATTAAATTAGATAAGCCAATTTATGTGGGGATGTCTATTTTAGATTTGAGCAAGTATCTAATGTATGAGTTCCACTATGATGTTATGCTTCGAAGTATACTTCAAACTTGAGACTGTGTTATCAAGATACTGATTCTTATATTTATGAAATTAAAACAGACGATGTCTATGAAGATATGATGCATATGAAAGAACACTTTGATTTTTCGGATTATCCCAAAGAAAATAAACTTCATAGCATTGAGAATAAAAAAGTTATTGGGAAATTCAAAGATGAGTTAAATGGAAAGATAATGACTGAGATTGTAGCCTTTAGACCAAAACAATATGCTTTTAAAACTGATGAGGGAATGGAGTCTAAAAGAAATAAAGGTGTGAAGAAATCTGTTGTTAAAAAGTTATTTAATTCGAGTAAGCATCAAATTCATACTGTAAAACAGAATAAGGTTGTGTTAAATAATTTAGTTGGTAAAGATAAAGAATCAAAAAGGTATACAGTAGATAATATAGACACTCTAGCTTTCGAGCATTATAGAATTCCTAAATCAGAGTTAGAATAGAATTTTTATAATCATGTTTTTCTAATAATTTTAATAAGAGTAGACAGTAGTATCCACAATGATGAGTATCAAATTTTTGTATTTGAAACGTTGAAGTAATTATTTCGTTTGAAGTATTATGTTTAAGATATTTTATTATTTCTTGAGGTGGGTCCAAACCAAAAGAGTCAAAATAATAATATTCACTTTTATTTACTTTATAACAGACCCAATGAGTACCTTTATTATCTGAACTATCAAGATTAAT
>NC_013487.2:2333104-2334574 GCF_000004555.2 Caenorhabditis briggsae | reverse complement strand
GAATGAAAAGAGTGTTGGTTAACACTTGATTTTTTTGCCGTTTCTTCATGGTTCTGACGGTTGATTTTTCATGTTTGCTCGACGAGAATTTTTGGCTGATTTTTCTGATTTTTTTCAGTTTTTTTCATGATTTTTTTCGTTTTTTTCGATTTTTTTTCAATTTTTCTTGCATATTTTTCGGATCTCATTAAGTGGATAATCCTGAGCTTTTGAGAGGGTTTCGAACTTTCTAGCATTCAAACACAAGACAGGCGCTTTACCATTCTGACATGAGAACAAATTGATAAGAGAATTGAAAACGCATTTAAGTGTAGAGAATTTGTTATCAGTTGGAGTGAAAAGTGACTGTTTTGAGAGGTTGAAAAAAAGTGGGACAAAAGTGGGAAAGTGAGTGGGGGTGAACTCAGTTCACCAAAATCTGAGAGTGTGAAAATCGTGGATTTTGCTAAGAATATTATATGAAAAAAAATAATTAGGGCAAAAAACTTGAAAAAACAGCAAAATAAAAATTTGAAAAAAGTGGAACAAAAGCTGCACCAGAAAGGACAATTCCCTACTACTGAGGTTCACAGGAGCGCGCTGACTGATGGCATCGTTCGGAGTTGTGTCCCTGTGAATGCTATTTGAATGTGATTTTTAAAAACAAAATGTTACCGTTTCCCATGGTTTACAAACATCAATTTTTCGTGGCCATTTCATTAGTCTTTCTTCGAATGGATACCTTAAAGGTGGTGTGCGGTGAAAAATTGGCTCTTTATGACAAGGGGGGGGGGGCGATGAGAAAAGGGGGCCCAAGTCAAAGGGGGGGCCCAAGTGGAAAAATGTGGACTAAGTTAAGATTTACCAATTTTTTCAAGTTTTTCGAATGTTTCTATAAAAATTTCGTACTTTGCGCATGTTTCCACAATAATTTGTAACTTCAAAAAATTTCAGTTTAGGCCGGTTTTTTGCATAAACAACACTATTTTTTTACATTGTAACTGTGTAATTTGAAGTTATTCAGCTAGTTCCAGATTTTTTCAGGCTTAGTAACAAAAAAATAGGCAAAAAATATGCAAAAAATGAACATAAACTGAAATGTTCAAAAAATTTTGAAAGTGTTCAAAGTTCGAAATTTTAATGGAAACGGTCACAAACTTGAAAAAATCGGTAAATATCAACTCAGGCATAATTTTTCCACTTGGGCCCCCCTTTTTGATATGGGCCCCCCTTTTCTCATGGGCCCCCCTTTTCGCTTGGGCCCCCCTTTTCTCATGGGCCCCCACCCCTTGTCATAAAGAGCCGAAAAATTTTATTGCTTTATTTTGTGCAGAATTCCATGCAGGTCCCCATAAAAATAGCGAAAAAATTCAAAAAAAATTCCTTCATTGAGAAAAACGGCATCGGAAAGTCAAAGTGGGAACCGGTGGCCTAGCGGCCAGGTGTGAGTTTTCTAGGCCAACTTCCGGTAAAAGCGCGCGAAATTCGAAT
>NC_013487.2:2327438-2333094 GCF_000004555.2 Caenorhabditis briggsae | reverse complement strand
AGACATCTGATAAAACACTGAAAATCGATAAAAATTCGAATTTCGAGCGCTTTTACCGCCATTTGGCCTAGAAAACTCACACCTGGCCGCTAGGCCACCGGTTCCCACTTTGACTTTTCGATGCCGTTTTTCTCAATGAAGGAATTTGTTTTGATTTTTTTCTTTATTTTTATGGGGATCTACTTGGATTTCTGCACAAAATAAAGCAATAAAATTTTTCACCGCACACCACCTTTAAACAAGCATCTATGGAATTCTTCAATGTGAACCCTATTGATGGGGTACTGTACAAAGCGAAGCTTTCATGCAATATGACTAATGGACTATTCTATGGGAGTTATTACTATGTGACAATGACTGATAATTACCATGTTGATTGCTCTGTTTAATTGAAAGCTCGGATGAATGAAGTAATTTGTGAAGTGTTTAGATTTGTAAGGTTTGAATAGAACACGAAATTTTAAAACAGTTTCATTAGAATTTCTCAATGTTTTCCAATTTCTCAATGTCTTCCAATTTCTCAATGTTTTTTTTTCAAAACCAGAAAACCATGACACCTCTTGTGATCTTTTATCTTTTTTCAACCTTTTAACAACAAAAGAACCCCACCCATCCATCTCATTCATATTCAAATTTCTTCAATATCACCTATAACTTTCTCCCCATTCTTCAAAAAGTTTATCTTCAAATGATTTGGTTCCTCTTGCTCCTTCTCCCTACGACCATACTTGGGGCAACGTGCCCAACTTGCCCCACAACTGGGTTATGGTCCGATTGGAGCACCACCGAGCAGTGTAGCACAACTTGTGGCGGATGCTCAAAAATCACTTATACCAGAACGTGTCTCTCAACTGCCATGAATTGTCCGTGTGTGTAAGTTATCAAGTTCTGGTGGAAATTTGAGCAGCATAACTAGCAATGTACTTAACGTAGGAACAGCGTAGGCTACAAGTTTAAGAACACTGTGTATCTGAAAAATTTACTAGTATGCATTTCGGCGTAACAGTGTACCTACCGCGTAGCTAAGCTCGTTACTGTAATTTGACCTGATTTCCAGCGGAGACACATCTCGACTAATGGCCTGCAATACCCAAGCTTGCAATTGGCCCCGCTTCAATGCTTCTGGAGATAACTGTTGTGATGGCAAGACAGCTCAAACCATCAAAAACTGGGTTCACTGTGTTCCCCTTCCGGATACCTACACCCTGGCTTGCTGTCCGGATGAGGGATATTGGTCGAATTGGTCCGGATGGAGTAAGGTCGCCAATCAAGTTGCGGTTAGTTTTTTTAATCCAAAAAAAAGAAAAGCTTCGATCGCGCCCAGAAAACAGTTGATTGTGCCAATAGCTGAATAGTTAGGATAAATGTGAAGTCGTATTTTTTGTGAATTTCCAGTGGCAACGTACCCGCACTTGTCTCTCCGGCGGCTACAATTGTCCATGCAAAGGCAACGCGGTGGATATTCTGACAAGTGAGTTTTGAACACATTTATCTCGGTTACGGTAGAAGATATCAAAAGGTTGTGAATTGATAAAATGTTAAGCATTAAAAAAAATATTTTGCTAATTGATCGCATTTTCAAATTGCCTACAGGACCCGAGATAATTCAAATTTAAATTGAAGACGCAATATAGAATTTGCATATTAGAAACATAATACGAATTTACTATAAACCAGAATCAAACTTTTATAAAATCAGGAAGTTGAAACTGTGAACTTTCAAAACTATCCATTTTTATTATGAAACTTTCTCATAGTCTCTTTTTTGAATTCCAATTTTTTTGAAAACAATTTGAGACCCCCAAACTTGGTAACCGTAAACGTTACAATAGAAAGGACTCCCTTAACTTTGACTCACTATAAGTTTATCTCGGTCCTTGTGAAAGATATCAAAAAAAGGTCATCTGGTGAAATGTTTATCATAATGAAATAAATTTTCCTTTTTAGCCGTTTTTTGATATCTCTCACAGGAATTGAGATAAATTGGATCAAAGTTCAAGGTTAGGAAGGGCCGCCGGCGGCTGAAATACGGTCGAAACATGAAGACCTTCAGTTATTGGATCTTTCAATATTGCTCTATGCTATGCCCTCTAAATGACTTCATATTTCAGCTTGTCCTTGTACCAAGGGTGTCGGTATCATCACTGTTGCAAACAACACATGTCAAGCTATAAACAACAAGCTAATACCATACTCGGTCCGCACACCGATCTACATGCCGTACGAGTGCAAAACTCAAATCGTTTTCGAATTATCCTCATTCCGTCAAGCATTTTACACCTCTGACGATAACGGTGTTATTACAGGAGCATTTAGCTATGTCGACACAACTGGAAAGTGTACAGCAAAAGAGTTTGTGAATCCGGTACCGGATGGGGCGCTCTTGGGAACCGGCCAGTTCCAAAACTATTATCTCCAGTGCAATCTGAATGACCTCACTTGGGAGGGAACTATTGTTGGGATAGCTGTGTCAAAAGTAACCGCTTTTGCTCAGTATTACTAAAATATTGTTACAAGAATAAATCAATTTCAATCTCATTTGTTTTCATGTTTGATTTGAAACCTGTTTTTTATTGCACATACTATTTTTTTAACATCAAAGTTTATCTATTTGAATTTTCCGTTTTTTAGGCATGAGCAATTATCAAATCATCATTTTGGATCCGGAACCAGTCCCATTTGTTAATACCTGTTTCAGAATGTAGGTATCAGTTTTATCTCTCATTCTGGACATTCTCTCAGACATTCTCTCATATCTTTGTAGAATTTGTTATATCATTTTTGCTGTGTCTACGCCACTGCTCTGGCTGTTCTTGCTCATTCTCCCAATGGATGTTCATGGGGCAGTTTGTCCAACTTATGGTCAAGGAAATGGGACATAAGGGAAGAATTTCAGTTTTAGAACTTCTATTTTCTAACCTACCAATTGCAAGCAATGATACGTGAAAGAGGTTTTCCGATAATTTTGAGCGAATTTACTGTTTTAAAAAGTTCTGCAAATAATGTTTCGGTGTAAAAGTACTTGAGACAGACACAATTTTTCAATGTTTCGAAATTATGACAAGAGCTAGTGAAACTGATTTCATCATTATATTGTTGGCTTCTTTTAAATATCCTGTATAGCTTCCACGCAAGCTCCTTGTTTAGTAGAGCTCGTGGACCATATACTGGAGGTGCCGCGTTGCTACCATCTGAGCTACGCGGTCGCAAAGTCACCTGCCCAACGATGGCGTTATTATCTCGCTTCGTTCAAAAGATATTGAAAGTCTGAAAACTAACAAATTGTTCGTCACTATATCACCAACATTTCATCAGCTGACGGGTTTTTGAAATCTCTTACAGAAATTGAGGTAATTCAGCTCGAAGGACCATTCTTGATTTATTGAAAATATTTCAAAACAAAATAATTCATTTTTAGCATGAAACAGAAATTATTGAGTGGCAAATGTAAGCTCATAATAAACTTTTTTGGGAAGCTTCTTTAGTTGTTTTGCCACATTTGTATCCATTTCTTTCTTCGTTTGATTCAGGTTGCTGGTGATTCCTGGAAATCGCAACTTTCCAATTTTTACTGATTCAATATGTCCCTTTAACTTTACATTTTCCTCAAAATCCATTATTCGGAATCATGTCATTCTCTTACCCCTAACATGCTTATCAGCTTGCTGCGCTTCTGGTGATAGCTGAGCGACAATCACCGACATCCTCTGGTCCTCTTGCTCTTGCAATGTTTGTTTTTCAGCCATGTACTGAGTGTATAGTCCCTGAAAAACCCTGATTTTTTGAAGGAAATGGGCCCATTTCCAGCTCACATTCACCGGATTTCCGCATCTTAATGCCCAGTTCGTCAGAGCCTTTTGTTTCATTTCCATTGTCAAATTTGGGTTTCCTTCTAGCTCAATATATTCTTTACGTTGGCTGTCGGTGGCTGAGTTGAGGAATGCTGGTGTGTCAATCATGGTTTCGATTTCAGGGGAAGCTGAAAAATGGGTCGACAATTCTAATATTAGAGCTTCTCAAACCATAATGTTATGAACTTCATGAAACAGTAAATTTAGGATTGTTTTTTTTTAAATAACGTTTTTTTGAAAAAATAATAGATCTGTTTCATACACTTGTCAATGTTAGAAACCGTTTTTTTCCAAATGTTTTGATATTTATGAACTACCGTATTTCCTCTAATTGAAGCCCATAGGCTTCTATTTTTCAACCTCCTTCTCAGGAAATTACCAAAAACGGAAATCACCGGAATATTTTTTTTAAAGAAGGCAATGTCTGCAATAATCGAGTAAACGAACTCCTCTGTAACAACGGCACTAACTGAACTGCACGAACTTCTGTTTGAAGTTGCGCTTCTATGTTTTTAAGCACGTCGGGGGTGGGCTTCTATTAGAGGTGGGCTTCAATTAAAGGTGTGCTTCTATTAGAGGAAATACGGCATACATACGTACACTTCTTTGAGCTCAATTATCTCGATTCCTCTAAAAAATATTAAAATTTTGTCAATTTACAAAATGTTGGTGATATTATCACAAATATTTTATCAGTTGACAAATTTTTGATTCTGTTTCTTGGAGCTGAGATTATGGAGCTTCAGATTAAAAGTGGCGCGCCACTGATTGTGAGCTACTTCGTCTGGTTGCCAACAAAGTAGCTGACTGATAACCAAAAAAAAGGTGAAAACATCGATGACTGTACACCGTCCTGTCTAAATGCAGAATTCTCCTGTTCCCAATTCAAGAATCAAATAACTAATTACCAAAAACAGTTGAATTTTTTATGATATTGATAAAACAGGAAATGTTATTGAAAATCTGTTTCAGGCACTTGTCAATGTTAGGAACTGTTCGTTCAATTATTTTGATATCGAATTGAACTACTTCTATACTTTCCCTTTTAGTTCAATTATCTCGATTCCTGTAAGAGATATCAAAAACTTGCTAACTAATAAAACGTTGGTGATATTATGATTAACATTTTATCAATTGTCAAGTTTTCGATATCTCTTCTAGGATTTGAGATAATTGAGCTCAAAATGATTTAAATTAAAACTCACCAGTGCTAGACAAAATTACTGGCATCACTGCGGCATCCTGTGCATGCCCAGTGCTCATTAAAAATGAAGAAAATAACAGGAATATCATCATTTTGCTATAGATTTTGAAAATTTTTCACACAGTGAATAAAACCAAAAAAAAACGAAAGATTGGCAAGTTTTTTTTTCATCGTCATCATTCGAATCGATGGGATTATCCCTTGGTCGTCATTTGTTAAGTTCAATGTATTATTTTATGTGGGCTGGGTAGAGAAAAAAACGATTTTAGAAACATTCCTGGTTTTGGTTTTTGAAATCATCAGAATTCAAAATAAATCCTGCTGAAAGATCAGAGAAAAATGGATCTCCGGAAATTTACGAAAAAGAAGAAACAGAAAAATTTTGGGATGTTCAGAAATTCCACGCGATGGTTCGGAGTGAATTTCAGAGTATGAACATGGAACGTAGACTCAACTAGTTGGTTTGGAAACTAATAATAATTTGGATCTACGAAATTCGAAAAAAAAACATACCGTAAAACCTCTAATAGAACGACACCCGGATCGTCCACTTTGAGCCTATATATCTCATTTTCTGTGAAAGATATCAAAAAGTGGTAGA
>NC_013487.2:2284546-2327042 GCF_000004555.2 Caenorhabditis briggsae | reverse complement strand
ATTTTACTAGTTAGCCACTTTTTGATATCTTTCACAGAAAATGAGATATATAGGCTCAAAGTGGACGATCCGGGTGTCGTTCTATTAGAGGTTTTACGGTATTTTCAGTTTCAAAAAGTTTTTATTGATTTAAAAGAAATTCGAAAAGCTGGTCGTTCAAAGTTGGGCGAAATATATTGACTGATAAATATTCAAATTCTGAAGACCAACATGTATAGTTTCCGTTCAGAGATATGTAATTTCTCAGCTATTTTTCAAATTTTAGCTTTCTCATCAAGTTTTCATCCTTTTTTTATGATAACAACGAATTCCACAGCAATTCATTCGGAACAAGCAATAAATAACAATTTATTGAAACTAAAAAACCTATTTGTATGTTTCACCTTTGTCTTATTTTCATATATGCACCGTAAAACCTCTATTAAAAGGGCCACTCTAATAGAATGGCCCCTTTAATAGAAGGACCCCTAAGAAGGGCTTGGAAAAATAGAAAGGCCCCTTGTAATATAAGGGCCCCCGTAATAGAAGGGCCCTCTAGGATGTAGGACCCCGTTCGAAAATTAGTTTTGAGAAAAAAAATTGCCGTACGTTCTTAATGAAAAGTATTCCGGGAATCAAATTAATAGAAATCCTCAATTTAATAGAAATTTGTTGAAGACTTTTTTTGTTGAAAGACTCTGCCAAACGGTGCGAAAACTTTTTCTCTGACCTAACTTATTGGTTTCTAAAAGCTAACAGAAATGATCGTTTTATTAGGTTGGCGGGAAAGTCTTTGTCACTTTTTCAATAGTTTATTTCTCAAAGAAAAAATAACCGAATAATTAATTATATTGTCCATCATTATCAACAACATGTCTCCAACGTTCCCTCAATTTATGGATTCCATTGCGGTAGAATCCAGCCGGGCGCAAAGTATTGTTTGAGTGCCGCTTCGACCGCTCCACGGGAATTGAAGCTTCTTCCTTCGAAGGCACGTGTCATATCGCCAAATAACCAATAGTCGGAAGGAGCAAGATCAGGAGAATACGGGGGGTGAGGGAGAACATTCCATCCATATCCCATCAGCTCCTGCTTCACTTGTTTCGAAACATGTGGGCGAGCGTTATCATGTTGATAGTACACTTTCTTGTCTTTCAGGGCCGAACGGTCGACTGCTTTCTTGAGGTTTCGTAGTTGAGTAGTGTAGAGGTCTCCAGTTATTGTTTTGCCCTCGGGCAGAAGTTCCCAGTAGATGGGGCCGTCCACTCCCCACCACACAGAGAGCATAACTTTTTTCGGATGAAGGTCGGGTTTGGGGACATCCTGTGGGCTCTCTCCTTCTCCAACCCACTGGGATTTCCTGTGGTGATTATCGTAGAAGACCCACTTCTCATCTCCGGTTATTAGCCGGTCCAGCCATCGATCGCCCGCGTGGAGAGTGAGAAGAGTTATCGAATCGCCTACTCGGCGGTCAAGGTTGGCTTGAGTCAGGTGATGAGGTATGAATCGACCAAAAAGTTTTCTCATTCCAAGAGACTTCAAACCTTCAAGGACTGTGCTATGGTGAACTCCGAATGTGACAGCTAGTTCACGGCTAGATTGAAATGGATCCGATTGCAATGCGTGCTTCAGCTTGTCCAAATCCAACTCACGGGGTCTCCCAGAGCGATCCTTTTCATCGAGCGAGAAGTCATCTTTTTCGAAACGATGGAACCAATTGCGAATAGTATTGTAGTGAGGGGCATGTGTGTTGTACACATTCTTCAAGAAAGTTTCCGAATCCTTCATCGTGGTGTGAGATAGGAAGAGGTAAATCAAAACATGTCTGATGTGAATAGCAGTGGGAACAAACATATCGTTTCAATTACAGATGAGGAGCAGGGAAGGAGATGGGGACTTGTTTATATGGAAGGTTCTTATCACCTTGTTATTCACTAGAGTCGATATCATACACAGCCTCCATATACGAGAACAGTGATTAAACAAACAGAGTGACAAAGACTTTCCCGCCAACCTAATAAGAAGCAACATTTTCAGTTTCATAAAGTTTTTATTATTTAAAATAAATTCGAAAATTGGTGTTATTACTTCCTAACAGTTAATTTTATATGTAACCTAAAAAGGCCATTTTTCAGATTCGAATAATACCATTTATGATTTCCATTCATTGATATAAAATTTCATCAAATTTTCATCCTGTTTTATAATTTTTTAACGCACTTCGCAGCAATTTATTCGAAACAGGCATCATATCACGATTTATTGAAACCGAAAAATTAATTTTTATGTTTCACTTTTATCTTATTTTTAGTTTTTTTTTTCATTTTCTGAGGCACTTTTGAAATTCTTGTTGAATTAACAAACGGAAAATCTTGGAACGCCGCTCGTGTCGATTCATGAAGCCCCGCCTCCAAAAACCAATACTCTTTAAATCTAAATTATTTTCTGTGAATTCAGTAGGAACTACTGAACCAAATTTAGATTTTCCAGGAACAACATAATTTTTAGCATTTCCAGATCCCTGTTTTTCTTCAAAAAACTGAACATAATAGCAAATGATCCAATTGAGGCAAAAGTGTGAAAAACCGTGAAACCTGTAATAAAAGGCTTAATAACCAAAGTTTGAGCCAATTTTTCTCGATTCCTGTCAAAGATATAAAAAATTTGTCAACTGATGAATCGTTCATCATAATATCAGAAATATTTCATTAGTTGACACATTTTTGATATCTCGCATAGGAATCGAGATAATTGGGGTCAAAGTGGAAAATGTGGGGGGGCCCTTCTATTACAGGTTTTGTGGTCCGAACAAGGCAGAAATCTGAAATATTTCGTTTTTGAGGCGCTGACTAGTAGTGTTTTCATTTATGTTCAAACTTGAAAAAAATTGTTCTCTGTTTAAAATAGTTCGGTAATACTTTTAGACCATAATTCGTTTGGAAAAAAACCCCGAAACAATATTCCCAAATTTTAGAAATATCACAAGTAACCAAAAGAAGTTTACTGAAACACAAAATTTCCATGTTCCAAATAATTATCATTTTTCTCATTTCTAATTCACTAGCTAATCGTCTTGTGTTCTTTTAAGAAAACAAATTTGAACATGTTCCGGTACTACTTGAAAATTAATTCAATATACATACACAACCACCGAAAAGAAAATATATTCAACTGTGGGGTGTGCCATTGCACATTTTTCAATGTGCCAACCTAGAAAACGAGACGCAGACATCTGAGCAGTAATAGAGAGTACTAATTTGAAAGATACGCAGACACATTCGCAGATGGCCATCAACTTATTGAGCCGAGTCTCTCTCTCTCCCGTGAGGAATAGAAGAAGGACTCTCTTGTCTTTTGTGCTCTTTCACATTGCTCAGCTAATCTCTGCGTCTCTCTCTATCTCTTTGGTTAGTATCTAAGTCTGACTGGACTCGTAAAATGGAAAATGATGTGGGCGGGGCCTACTGGGCCCTTCTCTCCTGGTTTTTCGCTCTCCTTTTTTTTATACGACACGTTTTTCGGGATTTTGGGAGGGTTTTGGCATATTTACAGCACTTTTTTAAAGATTTTGTGTTTCTAAAGCTTCATATGACTGAGATTTGAAATTTTTAATGTTTTAGAGACGTTGGGTATAAAATGTTTCAAAAATCAATTGCTTTCTGGTTACCACTATTTGAATTACGGATTATTTTCTTCAACTTACACCAACTTATTTTTAGAATAGTTTCAAAAGAGCAAATTAATGAAATTATTGTATATTTGTATGTTTCACTAAATTCTCTATTTTTTTTTCTTCCTATCAAAAAAACTTCATGAAACCGAAAATTTGGTTTTTTTAAACGCCACCTGTTTCAAATTTTTCATACATATGGTTTTAGTTGTTTAGAACATTCTTTGTGTATTAGCTTCAAAAAAAATTGGAAAAAATATCGGTATTTGAAAAAGTGAGATTTCAAATTTTTGTATATTTTATTTTCACATATCGAGAATTTTTTCACCAGTTTTATGATTTTTTTTGTTGCCAAACTTCCAGAATGTCGTTCTCACTTTAAATGTATGTAATATGTACTACGTATAGTGTTTGAAGAAACAAGTTGAAGAGATCTTTACAAAATTTTACAAATGACATGAAACGGAAAAATTTGAGAAAAACTGAAAGAAATTGGCATCATTCTAGGCATGAAAAAAATTTCTAAATTCTAAAATCCTTTGAGGAATTGAACTTCTAGGTGGAATACTAGAGATGCGGTGTTATCAACTGACCTACGCGCTTACAAGTGTTAGTTGGCGATTGTGTAGCTCTACAAATGGGGTACTGTATCTATGTACACAGTTGCAAAAATGAGTACTTTCGCTTCAAAAAATCACCGAAAAATGCAAATTTTTAATTTAAAAATTTCCAGTCTTAACAATGTCTTGTTTATTCAAATAGCTGAATTTATTGTGAATTGAGATCTATTTTTGCAAAATTTCCGTGTCTGTTTTCTAGACCCGTCTCATATAATTTATTCCAACTTCCAGTTGCTGTCAAAAAATATATAGACATGCCATCTCGATTTTGTCTCCTTTTTTGCAATTTCATGTTCTTTTTTTTGGCCGCTCATCTCGTTTGATTTCAGTCTTGAAATACCAATCAGTTTTCTGTATGACGTGAGTGGAAAAACGGGTGCTAATCCGGAAAATCAGATTTTCCGAACAAAAGAAAACTAGCGAATTTTACAAATCTTATTTTTATGCCACCCAAAATAGTAGTCTAAATCCTAGAACCAGGAAGTTTAATCGGTTTTTTTTGGAACAAGAAAAAATAGGAAAATCACCGATTACAGTAAATTTTTGTTCGTTTTTTGAAAAATTGAGGATTCAATGAAATAGAACGTTTTGTGAAATAAAAAACTCTTTGGCTTTTAGAATTTTTAAAATTTATTGATATTTCACTCCGGAAAAATTAAGTTAAATAAAAAAAATATTATTTCAGGAAGGTGAAATTAGAAATAATTTTTTAGTCAAACTAATTCCAAAGAACGACACACCCCTCTGATAGTCCAAATGTTTGATCCAATTTATCGCAATTTCGAGCCTCATAAGGGTGAAATAGAATAAACTTTTTTATCTGAAAAAGTAAAGTAAGCAAAATTACTGTTTCAGCAATGTGAAATTATAAGCAGATGATATATTATCATGCTTGAGAGAGCTTAAGTAGTGTTTGTAAACTTAATTTTTAAAAAGCACTGTAAGACCCAAGCGCCCTCTTAACTTTGAGTCTGCTTATCTCGACTTTTAGAACAAATACCAGCAAATGGTCAACTGATAAATGTTTATCATAATATCAGAAAAATGTTGTAAGTTGACACATTTTTCATATCTTTATCAGGAACATGGAATATTTTGGTGCAACGGTAAGACGACTTCGATTGGAGGGTTTTATTGTATTACCCTATATTGCTAATTTGAAACATATTTTATTTCTCTAAAAAAATCATGAAAATTACAGTTTCTGATTGTATAGTTATCAGATATATTTTATTTCACTTCCCTTACACGCTTTGAGTCGAAGGTCGGTAAAAAGTGAATTAGGTCAATTAATAAAAGCAAAAACTGAAAATCCTAATTAAAGGACCCTCTTACCTTCGACTCGATATATCTCGGTTCCTATGAAAAATATTAATAAATGTAAACTGAGTAAATTTTAATCATGATATCGGCAGAATTTTATCAGTTGACAACTTTTTGATACCTCTTACAGGAGTCGAGACTTCTGAAAATGGGAATTTTCAATTAATTACCCAATTTTCACTTTCCAATTTGGACTGTTTCAATATCCAAGTAATATTCTTAAAAAGTACAAATTATTGATGATCAGTTGGAATTGAAATAACGCGTTTCCCGTTTCACTATTTTATTAATTGCTGTTGTTCTCTATTTCTGCACTTTCGATTAATTAATTCAACTGCCACTTGCCAATTTCAACTGTTTCAATGTCCAAGTAACTTTCTTGAAGATTTTAAATTATCATTTTAGGACGCAGTCGTTTTCACGTATCTACAGTAACCCCTTTCATTGCTCATTATTCTTCTTCTCCTTCTTTTCCATTTTCGAACCTTAAAGGCTCCTAAACAATTCCCATGACCCTCCGACTCTCATTTCCCATGCAAAGCGCCGGATTTGATTTGCATTTTTTCTCCTTCTCCTTTATCCATTTTTTCATTAACGCCTTCTTTCGCCAGCGCAGTCAGGAGGGATTGTAAATGAGAAAAAGGATCCGTCGAGTCCTGAGACTGCTCTTTTTCCTTTTTCCCCCGTTTTTCCCAGTGCATCATCTCCCTTTATTTAGACACGGAATGATATATTATTCTACTTTTCCACTCTTCTTCTTTCTCTTTTCTTTCCAATTTAGTTTCACCATGTGTGTTGGTTGCGAGCATTGAGCTCTCTCTATAAAAGAAAACGCGTGGTTTTTCGAAAAATCCAATTGAAGGAAAGAGCAAAAAGCGAAGCCTTCAAAGCTATACACTTTTATGCATTCCTTTACTTTTGGGTCCAGCTTTTACATAGATTGAGATGTGTGCTCTTTTTTATGATGCTCCAAGTTTTTATGGAGTGGAACCTGTGTAATCTCCATTTTTAATCGGGACCGTTATAGGGTTTTTATCCTGTTTTCACTTTTATACTTTGAACTCAATTGTCTCGATTTCTATTATAGCTATCAAAATCCAGCAAACTTATGAAATGTTGGTGATACTATGATAAACATTTTATTAGTTAACAAAGCTTTGATATCTCTCATGGAAAACGAGATAATTGAGCTCAAAATGACTGCGGTGGAGTCAACCTTAAATATTCGACCCACAAGTTCAACTCCACCAATTGCTTCCATTTTTTTTTAATTGATGAGGGTACCTAGTATAGAATTGAACCTGAATTCAAGTTTATGATAATTTTGAAAGAGTAATATTCAATTTCAAGACAGTTTCCGTTTTCTGCCAAAAAGTGATAAATCAATCGTATGTTAATTTTCTTCCGTGGGTTCCCTTTGACAAAAATCAATATCTGTATTTTCGAAGCACAAGAAATTTCTGCGTTTTATTCGATACATAACGATCAGAGAGGAACTAAGAATCCTTTCAAAACCTTCATTTTATGATGTCAATGAAACTGTGATTTTCAGGTTCACCCTATTTTTAATCTACCACCTGTATGTTGAAAAATTCAGTTTTGCTGATTTCGACTAACTATAGCTTATCAGAATTTTGAAAAATGAAATTCGTTTCGACATTTTCTGAAACGCAGTCTTGAACTTATATGTTTCTCACCTATCACAACTTTACGAATCTGCAATTTTCAGTTTGAAACATTTGGAAAGGATCGATTTCTTCTTATTAAACCTCTCATAATGGCGCGTTCAAAGTTGATGTCCAGGAGTAATTTCCTGGAAAAATGCTGTTTAAAGCTGGCATTGTTTTCCAGAGGCCTCCGCTTCGAGACCCGAAATCGACATGAATCAACAGGAAGAACACAGTCAAAACGAGTGATACAGTAGTTTACTGTTGCTGTAAATCTGTAAAACAATCGCAGCTTTGGACAGCGTTTTTCCAGGAAATTACTCCTGGAAATCAACTTTGAACGCGGCATAAACAAATAATGTGTAGCGGTATAATTTTTTTCTGTTCCTCAAAATTTTCATAAATTCTTTGAAAATGGAAAAAAGTATTAGATCAGCCTATTGTGCAGGTAAACAGTAAAATAGAAGTGCGGTGCATTTAATTCATTTTTGAAAAAATGTGTAAAAAAATAAAGAGTTGCCTGATATCAATGAGTCATTTTGGATTATCAAAACCTTTGGGGACATAGAGAAACTGAATTTTTTAATGTTATTTCTATTTCTCATTGATGTTTTTCATAGGAAAAAGTAGGGGAAAAGTAATAAGGCTTTTCCAGTAACTCAACACTTGATGAATCTTTAATTTTTTCTTTCAACATATTCTCATTAATTTCTCCTAATTATACTTATCATAAATGAATAATGTGTAGCGGTACAAATTTTTTTTCTGCTTCCCAGAGTTTTGATTATTTTTTAATAAAAATTGAAGATAGTAGGACCGATTATGAATTCGGTGAACAGAAAGAGAAATTCGATGCAATTAGTTCATTCTTGAAAATTAATGAGCAATTCTGAATCATCAAGGTCTTCCTGGACATCTGGAAACAGTAATTTCTGTTTCTTACTGGTGTTAACTTACATACCATTTATGTAATTTGATTGTGTTAGAAAGCTGATCGTATTTCCGCTAATAGAAGCCCACCTAATTATCTCGATTCCCGTGAGAGATACAAAAAATATCAAACGACGAAATATTGGTGATAATATGATAAACAATTCACCAACTGATCAATTCTTGATATCTTTCACAGAAGTCGTGATAATTGAGCTTAAAGTTGACGGTTTGAGAATTTTATGGGTTTCGTTTAGTGCAAATCAGTTCGCAATTATGTTACTAGTAATATGAGCAGATTCCCCCACAAACGAACGATAATGGACTGATTGGAATTAAATTTCATTGAATTCGTTAATAGAGCGTAACAGAGAAAATTTTCATGGCTATGAAAATTCAAAAAGCGGCTTACTAATCTCGAAAAATAGCTGAAAATCTGGAAAAAACAGATTTCAAGACTCACATGTCAGAATTCTTTTTTCTTGATTTGTTCCCTTTTTTCTTCTATATGTATCATATTTCATCCTTCTCTCTCTCTCTCTCTCTCTCTCTCTCTCTCTCTCTCTCACCTTCGCTAAACCTATTTTTCCACATCTTCATTTTCAGAACCCCCCAAAACAATGACAGACGTCTTCAACAGTTTGCTACCCCCCGATGAGGATCTGGAGAAGCACAAGAAATTCTCAAGTGAGTTATTTTAGTTGTTTTTTTTTAACTCCTTCAACTAAAATAGATTTGGAAGTCAGGCTCATTTTTCATATCTAGAACTTTTCCCAAAAAAAAAAGATATGTAGAGAAAAAAGGGGGATCCCTGAGGAGTATTTGTAACACTTTGGAATACTTGCTCTCTCCAGTAGAACAATTTGACGAATGAACTCTCTCTCTTCTCTTAGAAGATGAGAGTCCAAGTTGCTCCGTGGAGCACGGAGGGGGGCAGCTGATGCACTGCTTCCCCATGATACGGATGAGATAAATTGACAAGTGTCGCAATTTTCCCACATCCAGCTCATCTCGATGTGATTTTTCGTTTTCGATTGCTTGAGAAGCTTGATTTCTGAGATTTCTGAACGCCCATATTCTTTCATCGGAATGTTCTCTAAGTATACCGACAGAAAAAGTGAACTCGTCCCGTTTCTCGATGTTTCTAAACCTAGAGGTTTGTTCAAAGGTTCTTTTTCTTTTTTTCGTTTTCATCATCTACTTCGAATTATCGAGAGAAAGAATATTGTATTTTTCAAGATTTTGAAACAGTAACTTTTAAATATCTCTGAAATCGTCCTGAAAATAGAAAATCATCACTGCAAGATCGAGTTGGTATATTCAGGCGTGTTATTTTGAAAAGTACCTGAAACTGTAAATATGTATTATTTTTTTATTCTTTTTAGGGGCCAAGAGCCGAGTTCAACCGCGTAGTTCAGTTATACAACGTTACGACAACTTCAATATTATTTCAATTTTGCTCTGTTTCACTTAGTAAATACTATTAGCTCTTTAAAATTTAGATGATCATTTAAGAAAAATGTTTTTAAAAATTCAAAATGACCATCTCCCATTTTTGGTACAAAAATGACTGTTTCGAAAACTCAATATTCCGGAGGGAAAATATTTTTTAACGATATCTTGCGGGAATATTCCTAGTTTTTCAGCAATTTACCGATTTCTGGAAGAAATTTGTTTTTTTACGTTGTCAGTTAAAAATGGGTCAAAAAAGGGTGTCTTTAAGCAATCGGACAAAAATTGAAAAACTAGGAATTTTCAAAAAATTCTGTGAACGCAAAGTTTAATCTAGATCTGTTTCACACCCTCCAAAATTGTCAAAGTGATCGTAAACTTGACAACCAAGTTCCACACTCTTAAAATAGTCATAATAGACAAAAATCCACTGAAAAATGGGTGTTTGTGTATTTTATTGACCGGTACAGTAAGTTTAGCTGTTTATCTGATTATTGAAAATGTTGAACAAAAAATAAGTTTTAAAATGACCAATTACTCATTTTTGATATTTTGTTATAAAGACTACTGTTTCGAAAATTCCTTATTTCTGCAAAAAATCATATTTTGACGATACTTCTTTGTCCGCTGTAACTCAGTTCAGAATAACTACTTCTACGAAATAAACGTCGAAATCGGTAAAAAATAGAAACTAAAAAAAACGAAGTTCTCATGTTACACATGCCCCAGTTTGGCGGGATGTATAAAAATAGAGCTGTTTCGATATTTTCTTCAATTTTTAAATATTTTTTAGAAAATAGATTGTATTGTTTTCACAATTTCGGGGGAAGGGAGTTATTACTTTCTCTAAAATAATGGAAAAATATACCGAGTTTGTGAAACCCAATTTTTTTGAATCATTAGTGGAGCGAGAGTCTGCATGTTGGCGTGGCGGTGTACAGTTATGTGTGTTCACACATTTTGCGTGGGCTTATCATAACTCCTCCCATGGCAGCGTAGCTCTAGCACTTCGAACTCAATTATCACACTTCCTATGAAAGAAATAAAAAACTGTCTACAGATAAAATGTTTGTCATAATACCACCAACATTTTATCAGTTTACAGCTTTTTGATATCTCTTATAGGAACCGAAATAAGGGAGCTCAAAATAAGAACTTAGCATGACGTTCAGTTTCAAAATTGCTGTTTCAAAATCTCTGTAAAAATTGGCAATGTATCTCGCAACAATTTGATTGCTCATTTTCAACCAATTTTTTCCAGCCACCGCCACGAGCAAAATGCACTATTTCGACGATATCATTCCATTCGGAGAGTTCGAGTGTCGGGAAGCACTAGAACGAGAGGTCAAACGGCACAGATACTGGAAAAATAAGACAGTTCGGAAAATGAATTTTGATCGGATAGAGACATCGACAAGTATTCAGTATATTCTGGAGTCTTTTACAGAAGCACGGTCAACTTCTGAAGCGAATGAAGCAGCTAATTTTGCAACGATGAGCGAAGCTTCATGTTCGCTGTCCGGAGGGGGCGGGGCTTTGAGTCCGTGGGATTTTGAAGTGCTACCGAATCAATTGTTTGTTGATCAGGTAGGACATGATTAAATTGTTAAAAGTTTTCTGTTTCAATATGTGGTCAAAAAATACAATCAAACGATTCTACATTCTAGTTCTACATTCACCAGCTACTCCAATTTTCAAGATTTTTTAGGTCCGCGTATTTGAAATGCCTGGCTCCAGCCAAATCAATCCCTGCTCCGCTTGCAACTCAGAAGGAACTATCCACTGTTTTCACTGTAGAGGATACGGTACTGATAAGTGCTCGTTTTGTCGGTAAGTCTGCATTTTTGCGGGGTGGTGAACTGTAGCCGCGTAGCTCAGATAACACTCTAAACCCTCTATTTTTGACTCTTGCAAAACCAGTTTTGAATAACTATTTTTGCCGTTTCAGCTCCACCAGCATTTGAGAAAAAAAATCGCGATATTGATAAGAATAAAGGCAAATAAAAATTTGAATTTTATTCGCTGTTTCGTAATCACCAGATATGAAATCGGTATGCTAGTAATTACAGTATTCGGACCAGGTTCAACGAATCATTAAATGTTAAGAAAAAACCGAAATTCGTTAACATTTTTTTTATCCCTGCTGTGAAAATCAATTGCTGTTTCAAATTTTGACAGAGTTGAGGAGATTTGAAAATTTTCACTGATTGAGGAAAACGTACAACACCTAAAACTTTTCATTAGTTTTGAAATTTTGAAAATTAAAAACATAGCAAGCCTTCTTGTATTACCGTAAATGCTCTAGTAGAACGTCACCCTATACTCTCACTTTGTGCTCAACTATCTCAATTTCTATCAGAAATATCAAAAATCTACAAAAATGTTAGGGCTATTATGACAAACATTTTATCAGTTGTCAATTTTAAGATATCTCTCATAGGAACCGAGATAATTGAGCTCGAAGTGTAAGTTCAAGTCACCGCGTAGCTCAGTCGGTAGCAGTGCAATACGCCTGAGATTTTGACCACGAGTTCAAATTCTATATGAGAAAAATTATAAGGAAACTTTTTAGAGAATCTATGAATGGAATTCGGTAACACATGAATTCAGAAAGAGTGTTAAAATAAATCAGACAAAAATATTACAATTTCTCGATTACTGGAAGACTGATACTTTTCCACAAAACATTACTATAGGAGGATTGTTAGCATAAAATTATAATTTTTCCAGAGGAACCGGTATGAAATCTGGTGTCGCCCATCCAGCAGTCTACACCCATCCAATGATAGCCACATTTCCTCACGCTGACCTCTCCCGTGGCTACGCATCGTCTTCAACTGCAATGGTTCGACATGGTGGGTCTGGAAGTGGTAAGCATCTTTTGTTCAACGCTTTTTGTGACTCCTCAGTTTCCTCTAAATGTTGTGGAACTTGTAGAAGTTCCAAATATCTTAATTGTTAATTACCCAATTAATTACCCACAGGAGGCAACACTTACGGAATTGGAACTCCCATGCATTTCATGTCGAAAACCGGGGTTCCACCACCTGGAATCGGGACCCACGATCTTTGTTATATGTGTCATGGTCGTGGAATTAAGGAGTGCCATCATTGTAAGGGCGGTGGAAAGAAGCCGTGTACGTCGTGCTCTGGAACAGGATCGGTTCGGAATTATACGAGGATTAAAGTTTATTTGTGAGTTGGCTTCCATGGGAAAGGGCTGACACGGACCAGCGGCGGGTCAGTGGCGGGGTAGGGGCAGGCCAGTGACGGCCCGAATCATAACTTCTTTCATATTCAACATTTTGAATGCTGCCGAAATGGAATTAATAGAAGTTGAAAAATTCTACCAAATTATTATGTACTTGAAACTGTAGAAAGGTCAAGGCCGAAAAGTGACAAGGATCGTTTCTCAAACCCTTCACAGCTTTGAGCTTATAACTAACTTTATAGAAAAGATAAGTCAAACCATCTCATTTTTTAGTATCTCCTTTTTTAGTATTTTTGGGGTTTTTTTAATTTATGGGGGGGGGGTCTCTTAACTGAAATAAAACCGACGTTATCGAGAGATATCTTTACCACTAACAATCACCAAATTCTGTGTGTGAGTGTGTGTGTCCGTTTGTTCCCGTATCACCTTTCCTAATGCAGTCATCGCTAGATTAAATTTCCCAAATTTTCACAGATAATTCGATATAGCAGCGAGATGAACTTTTCGTTTTTCGAAATTTTTAGTTTGACGTCTTCTGGAGACGTTATTCTATTTTTACAGTGGAAATCTTTTGAAAATAATATTTACGTCATTCCCGTCCAACCCCCTCTTTTTTGATTTTGCGGAAATATTTTTCCAGTTTGAGTTCTGAAGTTCGAAGAGATGGAAAAAAATAATGAAAAAACGGGGGAAATGAGAATGCGAGAGAAACTAGGAGCGCGTTTACTGAGTTGCTTGAACTGTTTGGGCTTTCTGAATTTCCGAATTACACAAAAACTAAGATTCTACTGATTTTGCGATTTTTGTTGTAATTTGGTTTCTAATTTTTCTAGAATGTCGGGTTCGCCCGGATTTCAAATTCTAAGAATATGATAATTTTCAATTTTCCGATTTTCCGAATTACTGAATTTCTGAATCTAGAATCTGAAATCTCTGAAATTCAGATTTTCAAAGCTCAAAAATTGGAACTTGAAAAATTCTCAAACATAAAAATTCGGAAATACAGATAACTTGAAATTTGGTGAATTGAGACATTCTAAAAGTTTGAGATCTAAAATCCAAAAATTTCTAAAGATCAAAAAAATGGGAGATCCGAAATACAGAAACTTCCGAGTTAGGGATTTGAGAACTTTGTAATTTTCCAAACTTCCAAACTTTAGCATTTCCGTTTTTTGGAATCAGGGAATTTCAGGATCTTCAGTTTCAGAAATTGAGCTTCTCCCTAAGTTCACAATAGCCAAATTTCCGAATTTTTAGCTTTGAAATTTCCGAATTTTTAAAAGTTAATGATCTGGATTTCTGATTTTCCAAATTTTTTAATTTCGGCATTTCGAAGATAATTTCGGTGTTTCTATGACTTCAGAGGGCTTTTTAATACGAATTTCCGATTTCCAAATATCTGATTTTCTATATATTTGAATATTTTAAATTTCAAAATTCTGAATTCGGATTCCGATGCCTTTCGGATACACGAAATTTTAAATATTTGAATGTCGAAATTCAGAAATTCCAGGAATTTTGAAATTCAGAAATCAAAGAAATTTCAGAAAATTAAAAAAAACCTTTGAAATTTTTTTGGGAAAAACTTGGAAATTCGGATATTCAAAAATAGCCGAGTTTTAGGAAGTTGACACTTTCTCAATTCCGAAATTTCAAGTTTCCAAACATTAGAATTTGAAACCTCGGGATTTTGGAGTTGCAGAATAAGGGAAAATTGAAAAGTCGGAATTCCTGCATCCCTAACTTCAGAATAGTTCAGATTCTGAATTATTGAATTTTTACATTCTCAGTTTTCCACTTCCAAATTTCAGTATTTGGGTTTGGAGATTCAAACGTTTTAAGTGAAGCCAGGAGATTGTAGCCGCCGACAGGCGGCGGAAATCGACTGGTCAGTTTTTATTTCAAAAACATAAAATTCCAGCAAAAACGAAAAATCCGAGCACTACACGGAATGTGAGATTCCCGAAAAGTTACTGTTCCAAGCAGAGGGTAAACGAATTTTTGAGGAAGAGCAGGAATATGTGAGTTGGTCCCATTTCCCAGAAAAATCTGTTTCCCATTTTTTCCAGATCATCCCCATCTCGAAATACCCGCAAGAAGACGTGAACAACATGTCGAAGCTCTTCTGCGCGCAACATCTTCAGAAATGCATGGGAGTTTGTCGAGTGATTCGGGTAACTATACTTAATTAACTAATTACCCTTAATTACCCTATTAATTATAGCAACGCCATTACATGAATGCAATTCCAATCAGCAAAGTGCACTTCACTGTAGGCAATGAGAAGGGAGTGTTTTATGTGTACGGAACACAGAGGCTATGCTATTTCCCGAATTTTCCGTCGAAATGTGTGATTTTGTAATTGTAATTTTTGAGACGATCAGTCGATTTATAATTCTTTAGCTATCATGGTGTCTTCGATGCAAATAAAGTATTTTTTGGCTTGTATGCAGGTATATGTTGAAATTGGAAAAAATAAGTTCGCTACTTGTTCAAGAATGTTGTGAAACAGAAAACAAGTCGCATTTTTATTCACAGATTGTTGATAATTTGGGAATCCGTCACTTTTGAGGGAAAATAATAACGCCTGAAGTTTTCGTTCAAAAATGAAATTTGTGGGGATGTCCCATCAAGTTTTTTTCCCATCAAGTCCTCAAAAGCTTTTTTATACTTCAAAGTTATCTTTCTTCAAAGTTTATTCTTCAAAATTGTTCGTTCCGTCGAATAAACACAAGAATGTCGGAAACTGGGTCGCAGCCTGAGCCGTGTGTAGGTATTACAGAAAAATTCAAAGTTTATTTGATACAATCATAGGGAAAATCTACTTTCCGTTATTTTCATGGCTTGTCATCATTAAAAGTCATAATTTTTTAATTCATTTTTTTATATTATCAGATCAGAGTGCTTTTGAAAACATCGTATTAATATTGGGATTTCTGAATCGAATGAAACATGGAAAAATTCCGATTGATGAACTTCAAAAATTGATAAAAATCAAGAAGGTTTGAGGCATAAAAAGTGACGGTTTCAGATCTATTGGAAAATTCTGTCGTTTCAACAATCTGGTAACAACTTTTTGTTTTAAAAAATTCTCACTTCAACGTTACAGTTTTTTTTCAAAAGTTCAATTCGCAATCTTTTGATCTCTTCTCAACTAGGTCACTGATATCTATTCTCCTGATCTGTTCCTCTCTATCAGTTCGTGGCACTTATTTGAATCGCTAATAAACCTCTATAAAAGGAGGTGCTGATAGCTGAATCTATACATTTTCTATTTTTCTTTCATGGCTTTATTGGTTCTAGAAAATAATGTCATAATTTCGAATGCGCATTTACACACTCTTTTTGGTTTCAATTTTCGTATTGAATGCTGCTGGATTTTTTTTCTGTAATCACACTGCTCTGCCTGCAGCCCTATTCCCGACATTCTTGTGTTAATTCGACTCAAAGATTTTTACATTTTGGAAGAATCGTTTCAGTCAACTGAAACGGCCTTTATTTCAATTATTCAATTGTTTACAGTTTTTTTCTGAATTCTCTTTTCCAATGCACATTTTTTATTCATTGGTCTCATGATTTTAGGTCATAAGTTGAACAGAGGTCGTTTTCATGAACATTTACCTAGGTAAATGCATTTACTAAGGAAAATATTTACCAAAGGAAAATATTACGTTTACTTTTTGAAATCAATTTACACATTGGAAAATACCGTGATTGGTATTCATGAAAATTATTTTCCTATTGGTAAATGATTTACTCACTTGATTTTATTTACGAACGTTGGGGGTAGGAAAATAAGATTTTCCTTACTGTTTTGATGAGTTTTAAAGGGGGACTCCGACCAGAAATTTTTATTGCATTAAAATGTGTTAAAATTTATCTATTTTTCAAATATTATTGCGAAAAAATTCAAAGAAAATCCGAAATCCCCGAAAAACGGCGTTGAAAAGGAAGAAAATTCAAAAAAGGTGCCGCCGTAGGACGAGGATTTTCAGTGAGAAACCTAGGCCACGGCACCTGACAGCCTTTTTTTCAAGTCGCCGACAGTGGTTTCTTACGTTTTTTACCTGCCGGACATGAAATTGAAAAAAATCCGGGAATTTGCCACATAGGAAAGGCGCCCGCTGCCGTGGCCTAGGTTTCTCACTGAAAATCCTCGTCCCCCGGCGGCACCTTTTTTTGAATTTTCTTCCTTTTCAACGGCGTTTTTTGGGAATTTCGGATTTTTTTTAATTTTTTCGCAATAATATTCGAGAAAATATATAACTTTTAACACATTTTAATGCAATAAAAATTTTTGGTCGGAGTCCCCCTTTAAGATGTTAAAGTTGAAATTAGGAAACTGGAATTTTGAATTTTAATGAAACTGAGAATAATATAAAGACAGATACTATATTAACATAAAAATAAAATGGAAAAATAAACTTTTAAAAATTGAAACCCCCAAAAATCACTTCCACAATAGGGATCCGAATTTAAAAAAGAGGGATAAGCTTTTACGTGAAAATGAGCTTTTCAATAAGGTTCCGAAAAAAGCTCAGTCATGAGCTTAAGCTCACGTGAGCTCATCATGAAGCAGGCTCATACGAGCCTTTTTCGACTCTACGTCAAAGCTCATATAGGCTCATTTGACGAAAATATTGATTTTGAAAAAAGCTCATCGAGGCTCATTTGACGTAATTATTGATTTCGATAAAAGCTCATCAAGGCTCATTTGAAAAAAAGCTCACGTCTCTTTTTCCAAAAAAAAAGGCTCACGGAAGCATAGTTCAAAAATGAACTGGAAAAATGTTCACATGGCAAAAATAATAATATCAACAAACACTTTAGCCAAATATTCAACTAAGTGCTCTGATGGGCAGAAACGATGGTGGCCTGAAAAAAACAATGGTGGCCTAGAAAAATTATCTTGCAAAAATTAGGTCATCATGTGAAAATAGCCTAGAAATCATATCAGGTGCATATCAAGCCATTTTTTTCACTTGGTGTCCTAATTTTTGCAAGTGAGTTTTAGACCATCAAGTTTTATGGCCCAGAAATAGTCTGGCATACACCTAATATGTTTTCTAGTCTATATTGACACAGTGGCCTATCTGTTCCTTGTTGAGTTCTTTAGGCAACCATTTTTATGTCGAAGAAATCGTGTAGCATTCACCTGTTATTTTTTCTAAGATATTTTCACATGGTGGCCTAACTTTTGAAAGATGAGTTTTCTAGGCCACCTCGTTAAAATGACTTAGAAAACGTATCAGGTGAATGTTATAACATTTTTAGGCCATAGAAATAGGTGCCCTAGGGAACTCAACATGCAATAGTAGGCCACCTTGTTAAAATGGCCTAGAAATGACTTGATATTTAGAGTATTCCATGGCCACTCATGATTTTTCCATGATTTCAATGATTTTTTTCTGATTTCTTTTCTTTGTTTATTTATAATGAGCCATATGAGCTTCTTAATAAAAATCACAGAAAGGCTCATGAGCCTTGATGAGCTTTTCGATAAAACTAAAAAAGAGTCGCGTGAGCTTTTTTTTTTCAAAAAGCTCATTCAAAATCAAATGAGCCTTAATGAGCTATTTGAAAAGTAGGGTTCCGAATTTGAAAAAGAGGGATGAGCTTTTACGTGAAAATGAGATTTCTTCGACATAAAAATGATTGCCTAATGAACTCAACAAGGAACAGATAGGCCACTGTGTCAATATAGACTAGAAAACATATTAGGTGTATGCCAGACTATTTCTGGGCCATAAAACTTGATGGTCTAAAACTCACTTGCAAAAATTAGGTCACCAAGTGAAAAAAAAATGGCTTGATATGCACCTGATATGATTTCTAGGCTATTTTCACATGATGACCTAATTTTTGCAAGATAAGTTTTCTAGGCCACCATTGTTTTTTTCAGGCCACCATCGTTTCTGCCCATCAGGGCACTTGATTAGTTGAATATTTGGCTAAAGTGTTTGTTGATATTATTATTTTTGCCACGTGAACATTTTTCCAGTTCATTTTTTGAACTATGTTTCCGTGAGCCTTTTTTTGAAAAAGAGTCGACGTGAGCTTTTTTGCAAATGAGCCTTGATGAGCTTTTATCAAAATCAATAATTACGTCAAATGAGCCTATATGAGCTTTGACGTAGAGTCGAAAAAGGCTCGTATGAGCCTGCTTCATGATGAGCTCACGTGAGCTTAAGCTCATGACTGAGCTCTTTTCGGAACCCTAATTGTAAGTATACTTCATTCAATTTGCACATTAAAAGAATTCACACATTCTTTTGACGTTCAAACTTGTTTTTCATCTGTGTCATCGCTCTTCAATCAAGTTTGCAACTGCATAGCTCATAGTCAGTTAATATAGAAGCTTCAATAAGTAAGCTAACTTTTCACTCTCTAATTATTCACACTAAGCTCTCCAACTCATCACATCCATCACCACGTCATTGCCCCCAATGCGCTCCTTTAAACGACCGCGAACGACTTCATCATCTCCGTCTCTTCTCTCTATCATCCCCCCCCCCTCGTTCTCCATTCCTCACATATAAGATTGCATGTCAACACCATTCGAGGAGTCGCTTCCCTCCTTTTCTTTTCCAAAATTGTGTCTCTGTTTCTTTTCCAATGGCTCTCTCAAGTGCGAGACACTATTTCTTCTTTCCCCCCTTCTCTTCTGGAGAGCTGACGTCTTCTTCTTCTTCTTCTCTTCCTGAGCGACGCCCGTCGACGCAACAGAAAGAAGCAGTTGTAGCCATTGCTTGAATTCGGAATTTATTTGAGCACACACACACAGACAGCCCTCACTTTTCTCTTCTTTTTCTCCCCACCCCAATACTTTTTCTTTCCCCCCTTTTTCACGGGTCCCCACAACTGCTTTTGTGTCGATTTTTTTGTTCCCCTCCTCTGTCTTCCTCTTTTTTCCTTTCTTCGTTCTTTTTTTATTTCTCCCCGACGTTTTTTTCTCCCTTTTCCGAAAACGCTAACTTCTTTTTTCACAACTTTCGGAATGTTCTAGAACAATTTTCTGGAGAAATATGGTTGTAGCGATAGTAACCAAAATTGTAAGGTTTTTGAAACTGTTCCAACAAGATGTTATAGAATTAGATAATTGAGAATTCTTCAATCATGCTTTAGGACATTATAAAAAATTGTCTTCGAAAATCTCATCGATTGTTTCTTACACTATTCGCAAATTTTGAAAACTGTGTGTAGCTGGAAAAAGTTATGAAAGAAAAGTCGTTATTACATTTTCTTGATTCTTTCCTCCAAATTTCAGTCGGGGTATCGAACTTGAGGCCTAACTAAATATCAAAGGTGCTGCATTTCTACCAACAGAGCTACGGGGTCGCAGCAGGCGCTTACCTACCTTATGGCGTAGATAAATGGGGTACGGTAGCCACAAAAGGTGTAAACAGCGATCACTGTACACAAAGACGTAAAATGCATCCTACCAAAACACTCATAATTCCTCCTATTCCTTGTTTTAAAAATTTAATTTAACCGTTTCACAAATCTCACATTTTCTGTAAATTCATAATATTTTGCAGGAATCTTCATGTTATTTCCCTATTTTAAAACGTTCAATAAACTTCTCGAAGCTTGTTCTTATTGAAAAAATAGGCTCCGCCGCTTTTCTGTAATCGCTACCTATGATAAATTTCTTGATATCCTCTGATGATCATGAAACGATTGAATCAAAATTTTTTTTTTATTTTTTAAAACTTTGGAAAACAGTAATTTTTGAACACTTTTTTATTATTCTAATCGTGATTGTTTCTATTTTTATCTTTAAAAATCCAGTTTTCAGTCATTAACCTTCAAATACACACAAAATGGGTCAACAAAACTCGGGATTTGTCGTGGAGATTGCAAGTCCCAGGCTGGGACGATTTCAGGTAATTAAATTATCATGTTCCGTGTCGTCCATTAGGAATTGAAACAAATGTTCCTAGTTAGAAACAACTTGGAACTGATTTTTTTTTGAAACTCAAAAGTAGTTTTTTGAGCTCAATTATCTCGGTTCCTATAAGAGATACCAAAAATATGAAAACTATGAAAATGTTGGTGATATTATGAAAAATCTTTTATCAGTTGACCAATTTTTGATATCTCTTATAGGAACCAAGATAGCTGGGCTCAGGTGCACCAATCAACGAAATTGTTTTGTTTTTAGTACTCCCCTCATCTAACCGACCACAACCAATTTCCAATTCTATTTCCCTCCCCCTTGGGAAAATCATTGTGGGGAATGAAAATAGGAAAAAGATGAGCAATCTCTCCGCTCTCTCTTCCACCAAACATTCATTTTCTCTAGATTGAGTACCCCAGCAGTACCTCAATATAAAGATGCAAACAAGGGGGCCAATGGGAATCGTGGGAACCAAGGATTGAAGGGAAATACGAAAACTTCAAATTTACCATTTTAACCTTAAAATGTTATTTACAGCTCAGGATAGAATGCAAAGTAGCAAAGATAGAAAATGAGAATTTTAAATTTCCAAAATGAATCTGAAAATTTTTTAGGCGGTCCCTCAAAAAGATCCCGACGAAAGCAATCCGGAATGGAGGATTACTGTAAACCCGGCGGCTGAACTGGTTGGGTCGCCAAGGTTACGAGCACTTATAGATAGGCTCTACCATCATCAGAAGTTGCTGACGGATTTTGATGCTAAACAGGTTGGTTTTTGGGGCCACTGTCTCGGCGTCCGAGGGCCGGCCGACTCAAATTCAACATTCGAAATTTCAGATTCTCTCTGCGCTTCAATGCATGGACCCAACCGCTGAGCTCCTTCTTCCCCTACTAACAGTGCTGTCTAATGCAACAGCTTATCCTTCGAATCAGCTACTCATGAGGGAATTTCGGTTGACGAATCGAGTCGTAGAGATGTTACCGGACTCGAAGCACTGGCCAAGATCAACGAGAGTCATTTTACTTCAGTGCATAGCGAATATGGCAGTTTCTTCGGATAATATGGTAAGATTTCTTGTTATTTGGAGAGAAAAGACTTATAAACTCAACTTGAACAAATACAATATTGTCTAGGGAGCGTATAAAAAAGCAAAAAAATTATGACCCCTAAAATAATTGAACCCGCGAGTTCTAGATTCAAAAACATATGCTTTACCTGTTGGGCCATGTGGGCGCCGAGTCTCGCCACGTGAATGAAAATCAAGAGAGATAGGGCCTTATGAAAGATAGGGCCTTATGAAAGTGAGGGGCACCACCATAGCTTGCGTTGCCGGCGCTTTGGCAAATTGGCGCAATGGGTAAAACGCCTGACTATATATCTGAAGGTGGTGGGTTCAATTCTTCTTACTGCCAGAACCTAGCTCATAGAATCCCAACCTACCGTTATCACTCTAATAGAACCCTTAAAGGTGGGGGGACATGAAAAAAATAATGTTCTCGAAATTCCGTTCAAAGATGCCTCTCGAGGAGTTGAACTTGTGAGGGCGATGATTGAGGGTGCGGCGCCGCTACCGACTGAGCCACGCGGGCAAAGAGAAAGCGCACGCCCGTTTGCATGCATAAAGGCGAGGGCGACAGCTGTACGCAGAGTGACATTAAGCGTTGTACACCGTGACGGTAGAATGCATACTCTAGCTACAAAAAAACTACGAAAAATCTCCTGTCCCCCCACCTTTAATGTAACCGTTTTCACAGAATATCTAAACTTTTTTTTCAAATCACTATTACTCGCAAATTAAAATTTAACAAAAATTGATGTCTCATGACATTCATATAACAGTATTTAGTTTTTTTTTTATAAACGATATTCAATGTAATAGAAATGACACTTCTTTGTACACAATTATCTCGGTTCTTTCAAAAAAATCAAAAATTTTTCAACTGATCAAGTATCTTTCTTATAAATAAAACGCTAGAGACGTCTTTTGGCCCCCCTGCCAGTCTGTGGACTTTTGAAAAAGTGAAAAAATAAATATAGATTTGCGTGAGCCTTTATAGAAAAAAGAGATTATATCGCGCCGAAGGCGCTCCAGCTTGCTGGTTTATCATTATATCACCAACATCTTAGTAGTTAACAAATTTTCGATATCTTTCATAGGAACCGAGATAATTGAGTTCAAAATGTATATGCTTCTATTAAAGCAAATACGATTTGCTCTCACTTTGAACCCAATTACCTCGGGTCCTATGAGAGATATCGGAAATCTGTCAACTGATTTCACGTTTATCATATTATCAACAACATCGTTGTAGTTTACAGATTTTTGATATCTCTTATAGAGATTGAGATATTTGAGCTCAAAGAACGCAAAAAACTGTTTCCGGTTCCAAGTTGAATTCAGCTTAAAGGTGGGGGGACAGGAGATTTTACGGGGATTTTTGGGGCCAGAGTATGCATTCTACCGTGACGGTGTACAACGCTTAATGTCACTCTGCGTACAGCTGTCGTCCTCGCCTTTATGTATGCAATCGGGCGACCGTTTTTTTTGACCGTGTAGCTCAGTCGGTAGCGGCGCCGCACCCTCAATCATCGCCCCAACAAGTTCAACTCCTCGAGGGGCATATTTAAGCGAAATTTCGAGAACATTATTTTTTCATGTCCCCCCACCTTTAAAGGAGTGGATAATTCCAATTTTTCGAAACTTCAGGAAGTCATGAAACTTGCACTAAACCACATCGTCTCTCGTCTAACTTCAGAAGACGAAATGGAAGTCGTCGTCGCGATGCAAGCCCTCACCAACCTCTCCATCAATATTCGAAAAGAACAAATCCCAAAATTCGTTCCTGTCATCCCCCATTGTCTGAATCGGTTATGGGTTCGTGGTGAAGTAAACCTAAATGCACTTCGATTGCTAGTAAATCTTTCCTGCTGTCCCGATATGGTACCCTATCTCCTTGGAAATAAGTCAGTGTCTGGTCTTCTACGAATTCTGGATACCGATAGAGAAGAGGTTCTGATTCGAGCGGTGACCTGGATTTTGTGTACAACTTCTGCGGTGGATGCATTGAATTTGACCTACGATCGGATAGCGGAACATAATTTGGTTAGTGTTTCTTTCTTAAAATCTGCCTTTGAAACGCTATGATTTAGGACCCATTTCACAACCCATCTCATACATTATACTTCTCAATTTATGGTCCGAAGGGGAGAGAAGAATTGGAAACTCAGGCTCGAAACTTGTTGAATCATGCGAATAAGGATGTGGCTAGTAAATCTGCAAGGCTACTGGAGACATTAGCTAATGTGAGTGTTGAACTAGGGGGGCCGTGCCGCTACCAACTAAGCTAAGCGATCACAGGCGTTTGTCATAATGTCAGCAATGTTTGTTCAGTTTACAACTTTCTGCTAGCTCTTACAGAAATTGAGATAATTGAGCGCACATCCAATGGAGAGCATTTACGACCTCTATTCTTACAGGTCCCGCCATTCCCCACAGCCGGAAGTCACCTCAACCGTCTATGATCTTTCCATCCATTGCTCATTTTTACTCTCCCGATGATTACGTGTTCCAGAAAAAAACAAGACGAATAGAATACACTAACGAAAATGAAACAATTCACTTTTTTGTCGGTGGCACCCACCGGGTTTTACATGAAATAATTATGCTCTAATAGAACGTCTGACAAGCCCTATTATCTCGGTTCCTATGAGAGATAACAAAAAGTGATAAACTAGTGAAATGTTTTTGATAATATGACAAACGTTTTTGTAGTTTGCAAATTTTCGATATCTCTTACAGGTACCGAGAACATATAGCTAAAAGTTCAGTGTTCCATTAGGGTGTTCCAGATTTTTTCTCTGTCGAAATTTTCATTAAATTAATGAAGTTATATATTATTCGAACTTAAATTATGAAAAAGAGACCGAACGAAGTAGAAACTTATTTGTCTTTATGATAAAGTCAAGAATCAGTAAAAAATTTTCAAACAATTTTTAGGCATCAGTGACAAAAAAAAGAAAAATACTCTTTCATGATCGAGGCATTTTTCAGTCCAAAATTGTGATCGTTTACATACTCCATCTCGATTAAGTAAAAAATCTGGTAGATATTTTTTATTTGAAAAAGTAAATTTTATGTCTGGTTTTTATTCACCTTGACCTATCTGATAACTAATCAAAACAGAATTTTATTGAGCAAATAAAGTGGAAAAAGGAAACAGAAGGGTGGAAATCTTTAAGAATTAAATGAAGGGCTCACTGTTACGTTTGAGTTCAATTATCTCAATTTTTATCCGAGATATCAAAAATGTGTCAACTGATAAAACGTTTTTGACATTATGATAAATAATTTATTAGTTGACGAATTTTTCATATCTTTGACAAGAAACGAGATAAATGGGCTCAAAGTTGAGTAGGTGCCATTTCTATTACAGGTTTTACGGTAAATATTTGTTTAATATGAGTGTAATCATTGCATCAAATATTGAAAATTAATAACAGCATTGAGAAATAGACAATCTAATAATTATCATACTCATATTGGTTGTCGTAGTCGTCGAATTCGTCTTCAAGGTAACCTTCATATTCAGAATCCTCATCCTCCTTGCTGACGTCACCATAGTCTCCAGATCCTTTCTCATCATCGTCTTCCTTGTCTTCCTCATCAATGTAATCGCTAACATCATAGTCGTCCTTCAACTCCTGATTCCCATAGTCATAAGCACTACTTCCACTGAACCGAAGGGTGCCTTTAGTTTCCAAGTAGTACCTTTCCACTTCCGTGAGATCTTCCCAGTCCTGGGTCCCTATTTGTATAGGATCGATCTAAAAAAAACTTTAGGTTAGTTGAAAAAAATGCTCTAAAAACTTACAGGCGCGAAAGTTGCAGAATCGTGCCATCCATTTTTGTTTTTCGGCACAATCAAAACTTTTCGTGTTCGAGATGGATCGAAAATGTATCCATTGGCAATAGGAATTATAATCAAGAGCAAGAGAGAATAGCGAGGCATAGGATGGTGAGAAAATGGATGGAATGAGTAAATCGGGGGACTCATGATCTATATAATCTGCATTTGATCAATTGACGATGTGAAGACGATGTGGAGGCGGAACCTAATATATGTCATCATTGAGGTTATTACAATCAGTTGTAATATTAGGTTGGCTAAAAAATAATGCGCGTTTTTATGATCAATTAAATTTATCATAAAAACGGAAGTAGACAATATTAATCCAAAAGCTATTTGCCATGATTATCAACTACTTGTCGCTAACATCCGCGCTAAAAATGGGTTTCGCTGTGGAAGAACTCCACTGTGACTCAAAGTAGGCGACTACCCATTTTTCGGTCTCATACCGGCTTTCGGAGTGGTTCTAGGCTAATGAGGGTCGCATAGATCTGAATGAAGGGAAATCGGAAGGCGCTAAATCAGGGCTATTTGGCGGATGAGGAAGAGCTCCCCAGCCCGATTCCTCGATTTTCTGCTGAGTGACTTATGATACATGCGGAAGAGCATTATCATGAAGGAATCAACGCTTTCTGCATTTGGCTCATTTATCATTGGTAGAATTCAGTAGTGGCTGTTAGACCTTGTTCCAGAACTTCAAACTGTACAAGACCCTTGCTCTTCTACCATACATAAAGCATCACCTTCTTTCCGTGTATCTCTCGTTTCGAGCTGTTATGGCCGGTTCTCCAGGGGACAACCATTGTCTATTTCAAGTAGTATTATCGTATTGAATCACTTTAACAAGAGAATCAAAAAAGGCGATATTCTTCGAGTGAAGAAGGAGAATTCCGATAGGTGCGGGGAGAGGGTTGTTGTGGGAAAAACTTTCCGCACCTGTTCGATTTTCCAATTTGTGCAAATGGTTTTCGATAGTACCACCATTAGTACAAGAAAACTGTTCTCCAAGACTTCGAGTCGTTTGACAAGAATCCGATTCGTTTACGTCCCTCAGGAGTTCACTGTCAATGATTTTTGGTCGAACGGTGTGTTCACGGTCTTCCAAGCTTTCATCGCCATTTTGAAAACGTTCAAACCAGCGTCGGCACTGATTCTCTTATAGAGAATTATGTTTCAAAACTTTTGAGAACGAGAACGAAGAGCTTGTGCGACATTTTTGACCAACTTAAATTTGTACTCTCCACCGCATTTTTTGGAACGACATTTTCTAAGCGAAATCGCCAATTTATAAGAAAAAAAAATGACAAACTAAGATTATATATCAAACGATGCGCAAAGAAACGCTCTTTCGAATAAAAAAAAAGTGGGAGCAAAAAAGTTTTCTGGATAGAGAAATACGTTCCGACAAACGCGCAGCGCATTATTTTTTAGCGAACCTAATAGTAAATTGGTATTGTTTTAGGGTTATCTCCAGTTGTAAAATAAAAATTACCGTTTCTGTATGACCGAATACTTTTGCAAGAGTTACTGCTTTTTTAATAAATCTGTGCAAATCCAAACAGTTGCATTGCTGATTAAAGTTACTGTAAAAACAAGACTGTGATACGGTCAACGGTAATATTGCACAGCTTTAATCCAGGATTAGAAGGACCCTTTAATTTCCCACTTTGAGCTAATTAGAGAAACTTGAATCCGTTGTAAAGTGAGAACTTGGACCAATTGAAAATTTTTTTGCTGTTTCATGATTTTCATATTTTCAAACTAACTAGCATTGCACACTCGCTGTTCGATTTTCAGAAAAATATCGAATTTCTCAAAAACTTTAAAAAAAAGTTTGATCATAATAACTGAAACATTTTTTTTAGTTTACTGAGAAAACAGGGCTGTTTTATAGTTACCGTATTTCCTCTAATAGAAGCCCATGGGCTTCTATTTTTCAACCTCCATCTGTACTAGAGGGTTTTCGGTTTTCAACTGAACTGAAATAGTTATAAAACGACAAGAATTAACGGAAAGTACCAGAAAAATAAACAAAAAAGAGTATTGATACCCTAACCGAAAAGAAAATGCACAGCCAGGGTGGGCTTCTATTAGAGGTGGGCTTCAAATAGATGTGGGCTTCAATTAGAGGAAATACGCTAATTGTTTTTTCAGGCGTTAGGGTTTCCTCCGGTTGTAGAATTGAAAACTACTGTTTCTGCATTTTTGTGAATGTTACATATTTCGTTTGTATTGATAGGGTTTTGGCAATCCGTTTTTTGTACATTGTGCATATTTAACTTTGGTGTGAAGAATCTTCTTGGTGACCTTATCGGTTGGAGGCATGAATTTATATAACAATTGTTTATTTCTCGACGTTTCGGCAACTCGCCATCTTCAGGAAAAAGGATAATTAACTAAAAATACAAAGAATGTTATCCGGTGTAGATTTTAGGTGAAGCCTGATAGAACCGTAAGGAAACAAACAGTGACAAATTCTTCACACCAAAGATTTTGTTTGTTTTGATTGACATCAAGAGTTAAAACAACAATTATTATACTCACAAAAATACGGTAATTGCTCTAATTAAAGCCCATATCTGCACTTTGACCTCAATTATCTCGCTTCCTATGGGAGATATCAAAAATTTGAACGGACAAAACTTTTACCACATTATCAAAAACATTTTGTTAGTTGGTAACTTTTTGATAATCTAACAGGAACTGAGAAAAACTGGGACAAAATTGAAATTCTTTTTCGGGCAGTCCAAACTAATACTGAGTTTTTATTTCAATATGTACATAAGCTTCTAATTGTAAGGCGCATTTTACTGCCAAAAGTAGTTAATTTTCTATTGAAAACACAGAAAACTTGCAAATGCGATTTATTGCAATCAATTCTGTATGAACAAATATTTTTGCAACTTTTACTGGTTTTTTGTTCATTTGGGTTGACTTACAGCAATAGTTACGACATTAGCTACATTGTTGCTTTCAGAAGTTTAAGCAACTTTATCTCCTTTTCTGTTGAAGATATCGAAGAGTTTCTAAGTGATGAAATATTGATGATATTATGATTAACAATTCATTAGTTTACAACTTTTTCATAGCTCTTACAGAAATTGAGATAAAATTTGTTAAAGTAGATAGGTTTTTGAAACGAAATAACTCCACAGGATCACACAATTTGAGGTACTTGAACTTATTAAGTAAGAGAACTTGAATGAGTTGAAAAAATTGTTTTGCGGTTTCATGATTTCCGTATTTTCAAACTAACTGGAATTACTCATTCGGTTATTTCTCATACCAACTTCATAATTTTGATCCTTGAAAGTTTCAAAAATGATGCTAAATTTGGAAATAGCTTTTCAGGAAAAAGGTTAACTTCTGAAAGTCACAAAAACTTTTTGGGAAAAAATGGTCCATCATAACAACAACAAAAATTGTGTTAGTTGATCATTTTTTGATAGCTCTTACCGGAACCGAGAAAACGGGGCTATTTTATGGTTAACTACTTTTTCCGGCACTTGGTACTAGTACAAGAAGTAGTTGGAAATATTCAAAATTCAGTTCCAAAGATTAGTGACAAATTGATTCTCTTTTTTAAATGGAGATTATTCAATACGAATTTGAAACTGGCACTTTTTTCAATAATCTTTTAATGCGCTTTCAACTTTCTGGAATAGTTAACATTCTATTGAAAAGCAGAACGCTTGCAAACGCGCTCTATCGCAATCTATCCAATACGAATTGAATGGAGAACGATAGCCCGCTAAAGAAGACCCAAGAAGATTTACTGAGGAGAGACATCTGAAAAGAGAGAAAAAAAAACGCGAAAACAGTTTTTATATTTTATAATTATTTATTAATATTTTAGGAACGTTTCAAGGTTTTTCAGAGTATATACAAATACCAGTAGTATTCAGAGGGGGCGTTACAGGGGATTTAAAGGGAAGAAGCATAGAAAACTAGCGAAGATTTCTATGCAAAAAGAAAAAAGAGAGAGAGATCCGTATAGAGGGGTGGGTGGGGAGGAGCAGCATGAAAAATTTAAGCCTTCTTTGGTGCAGCCTTGGCAGCGGCCTTCTTTGGAGCGGCCTTCTTGGCTGGCGACTTGGCGGCCTTCTTAGCAGCTGGCTTGGCGACCTTCTTTGGGCTCTTGGCCTTCTTCACCTTGTCTCCGGCAGCCTTCTTTGGCTTGGCAGCGGCCTTCTTTGGAGCGGCCTTCTTCTCTCCGGTGGCGGCCTTCTTGGCGGCTGGCTTCTTGGCGGCAGCTGGCTTGGCGGCGGCGGCGGCCTTCTCTGGGACACGGAATCTTCCATTGGCTCCGGATCCGGCGGCTTGGACGAGGGCCTTGGAGGCGACTCCTCTCTTGAGGGCTTGACGGAGGTGAGCGTTGATCTGGAAGTAAAGGAATATTGATTGGGGGAATTTTAAGGAGAGTTATTTTTGCTTTTAGCTATTTTCAAATTTAGATTTTGTTTAGATCCGAAGGAATAGGCGAAAACGTTTTTTTTTTGTTTTCTAAATAGCTTCCTAAATAAGAGCTTTCTAAATAAAAAATGAAAAATTAACTCACTTGAACAACATTCTCTCCGAGCTTGTAGTTGGCAGAGATGTGCTTGAGGATGGCTTGCTTGGAAGCTCCCTTGCGATCCTTGATGGCCTTAACGGCTTCCTTGATCATGTTGATGTATGGTGGATGGGCGGCTGGGGTCTTGGCCTTTGCGACCTTTGGGACCTTTGGAGCCTTGGCTTTTGGGGCCTTAGCCTTTGGGGCAGCGGCGGCTGGGGCAGCAACTGGGGTAGCAGCAACGTCGGACATTGTTGAGAACGGGAGAGAGACACTTGGAAAGTGATGGTTTTGGTCGACAACCCCGTCTCTCTTTTATACGGCATCCACCACCCTGCGGGGACACATCGCTGCACGCCCCTCGCGACGCCGAATAGCACACGAGGCGCGAAAAGCGATATAAGCAGAAAAGCGAGCATAATCAGTATTTTAAATTAACTTTTGAAAATTCTTTTTTGACAATCCTGTAGACGGAGACTTCCTCTACAACATATCCAAAATCCGGTCAAAAATGACTAAGAATGAGTGCGTGGCAAAGGCTCAAAGTGGGGAAAGTGGTTTGCGCCCGAGTTGGCCTCCTTCAAAGGGACATATCTCCTCGAAATGATAAGCTATCACTCTGAAACAAAGTTTGTTGAATAGCCAAAGACTTTTTCTACACGCTCATATAAGTTTCATTTTGACATGAGCAAATCTTGGCGTTGAGAAGTTGGTTTTTTCGAAATTCTAATTCTGAACTCTGACTTTAACTCGATTTTTCTCCCGATTTTCAGCAGCGATCCCCAACTTCTTTTAGTTCATTCGATAGCTAAAACCTCCAGCCTTAATTTGCACACAAAATCAAAACAATCTCATTGGTAGTTTTAGAGTTATTACAGTTTTCCTGGCGCCACCCCATCCAATTTCTATGTGTTGTTTTCGCTCGGCGAGACCCGCGTTGTTCAGAGAACACGTGCTTTCAGAACGAGGAACACTTTGGAGAAAGACGATTTCTGATATTTTAAGATTTGGGAAGCTATATGAAGATATTTTCAGATCATTTTCAGATATTAGGAATATGTGCTGAAAATCCGTAGGCTAGGATGCAACGTCACCGTAAAACCTGTAATAGAAGTGCCCCTTCACTCTTAACTGGTTACCAATTTTTCTCGGTTCTTGTAAGATATATCTAAAAGTTGTAAACTGATGAAATGTTCATCATAATATCCTTAACATTTCATCAATGGACAGATTTTTGATATCTTGCACAGGAATTGAGATAATTGAGCTCAAAAGGGGTGCTTCTATTTCAGGTTTTACGACATTTCGAGGGTCTCCAAAGATTGTTGTTCTAACAATTTTAAAAATTGGAAGGGTCTAAAATCTGCATTGCTTTCAATTTTTGGTAATCTGAAAATGCTGAAACTTAAAAAAAAACAAAGGAAAAATGTATATTAACGACAACAATCCAATGGTATTTCCCAGTTTCAACAGCATTATATCAATTTGTAGAAACAGCAGAAACACAATAAATCGGGATTTGTTATACTATAATTTGAAGGTCCCTCTTTTTATCATTTACATCTCCCATATTCTGTTCCAGCATCCTATTTTGTTTCAGTAAACTTTTTCTCAATCCTTTTGAATTTCAAACTTCAAATTTCCCACCTCATCCTTCTTTTTTTCATTCGACCCAATTTGTTTTGTTATGTCAGGCACGTACAAAATATTAACTGTATTCAACTCTGGGTATTCTGAAAATGCTGAAACTGGAAACATTTTTTTTGAAATTAATTTTTTGAAAAATTGAGTTCTGACAATTTCAATTCAATATTTTTTCTCCCAGTTTCAACAACATTTCATCAATTCATAGAAATCGTAAAAAACACAATGCGTCATCGTTAATTACTCCTTTTTTTTTCTTCGTGTTTTCCAATTCAAAAAAAAACACTATAAATGCTTAATTTTGATGCTCAATTCCAATGTTGTTTTTCTCAGTTTCAAAATCTTTATATAAATTCATAGAGATAAAAGTAAAACAATAATAGATAGTTGAACTTGGATTCAAAAAAACCCTATAAACGTTCGATTCATCTTGAGATCTCGGTCCATATTGGATGCTCCAAACTCATTTAGATCCTCATATTCTATTCCAGCGTCTTTTCTTGTTCCAGAAGATTTTTTTTCAATTTTTTCTAATTCCGATTTCCGAATTTCCCGCCTCACATCTTCCTTCTTTTCATTCTACCCAAATATTCCTCGTCTTCCTTTCCCACTCATTATTTTTCCTCCACACCCTTTTCTCCCCCTATCTCACAGGTCACCACCCAACACCATCATCACCACCAGCAAAAAAAGAAGCAGAGGACGATGACGTCAGCAATTTCTCTGCGTCTAGCCGATTCATATGACGTCTCCTGTAGGACGGTATATGTGTGCGCGCGCACATTTGGCAACGTGCCAACTGTTGGTGGAAGACAGATTGGGGTGGTGGGGAAAGATTGATGAGCAATGGGAATGTTGTATAATCAGATTGTTTAGGGGTATTTTCAAAAGAAAACGTATTATCTGATTGCTTGGAGTTACATCCCATGGGAAAACCTGAAACCTGTAATAGAAGGGCCCTTTGTAATAAAAAGGTTCTCTAGATTTGCCACAAAATATATCGATTATTGTAATTATTGTGATAGATATCAAAAGTGATCAACTAACAAAATGTTTATCCTTATATCAAATACATGTATCAGTTCAAAACTTTCTAATATCTCTTTTAGGAATCGAAAAATAACGGATGAAAGTTGGTAGAATCTTACTAGGGAAGGTTGTTTGTGGGTTTGTATTCTCAGCTTTCGAATGATATAGGCCTCAAATCAAAGTCCCATACCCCAGTTACAACCTTCCCTAGTTAGTAGCCTTCATACGTAAGCTGATTCACGGAGTGATTCACAATGCAAGTGACATAGGTTCATAATGAAAATGGAACAGTAATTTTTTTAAGATAGGCGGAAACGGGGGATAACTGAACCTTATTTTTGATGGATCAAAATTCAAGGATTTTGCATTCTGATTCATTTAAAGCTTCAAAAGTTATCTAGACAGCATTTTACAGATTTTTAGGGGGAAATTTATTTACAAAACTTTTATGTGTCTCCCTGTTTCAGAATCCGCTGTTATAAGTCCTTTTTTGTCCTAGCTTCACTTATTTTTAATTTTCTCTAAAGCCGCTAAACCGTTGTTACGGCGCTACAAAGTTAGCTGCGAAACTTGGCACAGTGCCAACATTTAAATACCACTCAATAATAGAAGAAAGACATTTTGACTCAAGTTATCTCGATTCCTATGATAGATATAAAAAGTCGTTAACTGACAAAATGTTTATCGTGACACCAAAAACATTTTATCAGTTTATAATTTTTTGATATCTTTGACAGAAACCGAGATATAATGCAATATAGTCGGGACGATTGAATTCTCTGCTAGGTGACTCACAGGTTTATTATGAAAATGAAACAGCGGTGTTTCGATTAACGGTGAATAATGTGAGGTATAGAAATGGAGGTAAAAATAAAGGACTTGAAATTCTGATCTGCCCAGAACTTGAAGAATTACCTAGAAAGAATTTTAAAGATATTTAGTTGAATTTTTCAAATTTTTCATGTATTTTTCCCTGTTTCAGAAACCTGGCATTGTTTTTGGAAATAGTTACTTTTTGTTCCGATTAGATTTAGGTTTTCATGTTTTCAAAACCAGCTAAACCGTTGTTGAGGCGCTATACATTTAGCGAACCCGAAACTTGGCATGGTGCCGAATTTGAACACCACTCACTAATAGAAACAATTTGACTCGAATTATCTCGATTCCTATTACAGATATAAAAAAGTTGTCAATTAACAGAATGTTCATCATGATGCCAAAAACATTTTTTCAGTTAATCACTTTTGAAGTTGGCAGTTGGTTTTTCTTCTAGGTGACTCATAGGTTCGTAATGAAAATGAAACAGTAATTTTTAATGGTGAAAAAATATGTGAGAAACTGAAAAACTAAGAACTGGGTATTCTGATCCGTTCAGAGCTTGAAGAATTATCTAGAAAGAATATCACATATGTTTTGTCGAAAATTTGAAAGCATTTTTTTCTGTTTTAAAATCCTGATTTTAGATCTTAGTTGCCTGGGGCATCTACCCTCCAACCCCTTCTAAAGGTTCCCTCTAACCACGCAACGACACTCCGCTATCCCGCTCTGCGCGCGCACAGTTTGAATTTAGTTTTGAGTGATTGCGTGCTTGGATTTGGCTCGTGGTTGTTCTAGGGACTCTTTTAAGGACTTCAAGTGAGTTTGCTTGAATTCTAAGCTTTTATTTGTTGTTTCTTTCTAACTTGTTCAAAATAAACCGATTTTGTTACATTTCTTGTTGATTTTCTTTTATTTTATCACAGGAACCTGATACCCCGGACATACCGCGGGCAATTTGGGGGCCGAACCGTTTTGTTATCCGTTTATCCGTTCTCTTACCTCTTTTTCGTTGTTTTTGCATCAATTCTCTCCAGAGTTTGAAGGATCCAGTGAGAGGATTGTTGTGAAAATTAGTGAATTTCGCAAGAATTTCTCCGAGTTTGAAGGAACCGGCAGGAAATTCTTGTAAAATTTGCGAAGAGGACATTCGTGCAGGTGAAGGTTATAACAACTTTTTAATTCCTTTTCATTTTCCCGGAACCCACTAAACCATAGTTGAGGTGCTACACAGAAACTTGGCACTGTGCCAAAGGGTCAAACACCACCTGTGGTGAGAAAGGAAACTTCTCTGCGTCTGTTCCATTCGAATAGTGTCTTCGTCTTTCACCTTATTTCATGATCCAATGAGTCATACATGTGTGCGCGTAACTAGACAAGAACAAAAGGAATTCTGAGGCCAAATTGAGGGAAAATGAGCTAGACAGTTGGTAGCTGATGTTTGCGACCGCGTAACTTTGCCAGAATTTCGAGAAAATTTAAGAATTACAGTTAAAAAAATTTCCGGCAAATAATTCATTTTAACCTCAATAATTCACCAAAAATACACTAAAGTAATACCCACCGGGGTAACCTCGTAAAGCAAACATTATACATTTTATGAAAGACAAATAAACGATACTAAATTCGAGATCATGAAAAAGCAGGAACTACAAAAAGTTAGCACCTAGAATTGTGGATTACTGTAGTTTGAAATTGATTGTGGAATATCCGAGAAGTTTTGGGTAGAAACAAAGCGATGACAACTATCGGAGAAAGAACGGTACTCGGTGAGCAATTGGTTTCCAGACTGTTGCCAATAGATCATTGCGCCAAGGATGAAAATGTGCCACCACTGATGAGAGCATCCGACAACGTCGAATTTTCCTGGAATTTCAAGAATTTACCGACCATGTCATCCAAAACTCGAACTTTGAGCTCAATCATCTCGCTTCCTCTAAGAGATGTCAAAAATTGTCAACTGATAAAATGTTTATCATAATTTCACCCAAATTTTTGTAGTGTACATACTTTTGATACCTATAATGGAAATGGAGATGATTGAGCTCAAAGGAAAAGTATAAGGGTGTGAAGGAAGCAATTCAATTTGAAGATTTAGAGACTCAACAATAAAAATGAACGGTTTCTAACATTGAAAAATGTTGAAAACATTTTTTTTCTCAAAAATTTCCTGTTTCCTTAATGACATAAAAATCCTTCTGGTTTTTGATTACTGCTTTGTAGTAGAATATTCCACTAAAATTATGCATTTTGACATAACGGTGTACAGGGATCGCATTTGACGCTTTTTTTGGTTATCGTACTTTTTTCAAACGCTATCAGCTCCGTTGTCAAGAGATGCAACCGCGTAGCTCAGTGGCGCGGCATCCCCAACTTTGAGCAATTATCTCGGTTCCTATAAGATTATCTCGGTTCCTATAAGAGATATCAAAAACTGTCAGCTGATAGAATGTTAATCATAATATCACCAACACTTTTGCAGTTGAGATATTTTTGATACCTTTCATAAAACTTGAGATAGTTGAGCTCGAAAAGGTGATGTTCTATCGAATCATTCATGGTAAGCACTATTCAATGAACCAAACCAAGTTTCTCAAGCGAACACTGTTTTTAAATAACAAAGTTTAGACATCAAAACATCACGAAACGGAAATCATCAAAAGCGTGCCCAGTCTTTTCAGCTATTTTTAAAACAATTTTGTAAAACTTTGAACTTCGAAAATTCACAACATGGTTAAACTCAAAATTCGACTTTATTGACAATTTTGAATTTTTGAGAATTGCGGTTTCTATAATTTTATAATTTGAAACTCATTTTCTGTTTTTTATTACTCCTATCGGTAGCGGAAGATCTAGAAATCAAAACTTCTCAATACGAAAATCGACATTACCATTTTCAGGACGATTTTCTAAACCAAATTGTACCATTTTTGCCTAAACTGAGATCGCTAATATCTCAAGAATCTGTTTTTGAGAGAGAATCTAATTCAAGACCCTTTTAGTAGGCAGCAGAGCTACACAGTTGAGTTTCTGACTGCGAAGCTTAGCTCCTTTACAAGCTCAGTTGTTAGTGTCTACATACCTGGCCATAATCTCTCTGGAACCATTGTGACGTAGAACATAAACGCGGCGGCTATAAGGGAGTACAGAACCACAACATTCGGGAACCATTTCTGAAGAACTTATAACTTTTAAGCATGAGCTCTTTATGAATCGTTGCAAGAGAAAACCGAACAAAATTTACACACTTTTTGGAACAGGGGAATTTCAAGAAATTGGAAAAGAATATGCAAAATCCATCGCAGGTTCGGTTCCCGTTTTCTATTTATCAAAATTTCGAAGCCGTAACCTACCGTAACATGATCACTATCAAATCCGCCATGTAGAAATACCCAATGAACCGTCGGGCAGATGCCAAATGTGATAATAATGCAGTAGATAATGTGAAGGAGGCCGACTCGGGAGCCTGGAAATTGAAATGACGTTTTTTGAAAAAAATCTAGATTGTTTCAACTGTTTCAATGACTTCAAAAGTTCTTAACTACAGAAATCTGCCAATTCACTTCGCAGATTTGGACTGATTTCTAGAGCTTGAACTCGAAAAAACAAAAAAAATAGGTGCAGTTTTGTCCCCAGTTCTTTTTGGGATCTATGTTAATGAAATATCGTCTTTCCTCCCTCACGAAGTTCATTGTAAACAGTTTGCAGATGATACTAAACTATATGCCTCGATTAACGAAAATGATCCTGACAACCCGCTGCAAAAAAGCATAGACCTAATACAAAATTGGTCTGAAAAATCCAAAATCCCTCTTAACGCAAGTAAAACCGTTGCTCTTACAGTAGGTAAATGCAAGAAAACTATGAACTACTTTATTGAAGGTCAATTTATTAAAAAAGAGACAATAACTCGTGCCTTAGGATTTCTAGTATCTGAAAAACTGGATTTTTCTGAGCACTGGAGACAAGCAATTAACAAGGCTAAATTTATCCTGTCTCAAGTTTTCCAGCAATTTAATAGTAAAAACACCCGATTAATGGTTCTTTTATACAAAGTTTTCATAAGGCCTGTGCTCGAATATGGTACGGTAATCAGTAGTCCCTTCAAATTATCAGATATTAAATTAATAGAATCAGTGCAAAACTCTTTCACTAGAAGACTGTATAGTCGTAAACTAGGAAGATATGTTAACCCAAACGATAAGAAATATAAATCTGCGAGCGAGCGCAACGTACTCTTTGGTCTTAATTCACTACACTCTAGACGCTTAGCAATAGACAGGATAATGGTATCAAAAATGATATCGGAAAAAAATAGGTCTGAACGTAACTGAATTTTTCGCGTCAACTGAAACACGTACTAGAAGAAAAACACGATTTCTCTGGCCCATTCCTAAATCTGAACTAAGGCGAAACTTCTTTGTCAACCGCACTCTGAGCCTAATTGAGAACCCAAGGCCCCCTCTCTCTAATTTGTAAAATAATTTATTATTTCTGTTAATCATTATTGCAGGTATAATTTTTATTCTGTCTGCGTGTATGTGTTGATGGTTATGTGCTATTATTTGGAAATAGTGTTACTATTCGGTTCCCCACTTTAATTGAATGTGTTGTCTAGTTATTCGTGTATCTGTGTTTTGTGTGATTGCATTGTATTCCTTTTCTCTTTTTTCTCTTTTTCCACGACGGAAGGTCGTAATCAATAAATAAACAAAAAACAATACTCCTGCGCAAAACAGTCAAAGTCGCGACAATTCGAAACCCGACACTTTGCAACTATGACTCACCAACAATTTTTCGCTCGAAAAAGTCTTGTCGAGTTGGAACGTAGGCTGAAATGGCAAAAATGCCCAGCAGAATATAGATGTAAGACGTCAAATGATCCTGCAATACAAAAAGTAATTAAACTTACAGTAACCCTCATCCCCATTTTCCCAACCTGGAAGCAGAAGAACGCTGTATAAATCCCGTTCAAGTACATGCCAAGAAGACCTGCGGAGATTCCAAAAATGTCCATTTTCAGCCATTTTTGTCGCATTTCAATGCTCGTACAGCCGAATGTATGATAGCTGGCTGATAAGAGCATGCACATTTGCATTCCGAAAATTGATAAAGTGAACACGAAATGATCGGATTGATGAGAGCCGACTGATGGGAGAACGATGTAGTTTGTGTAGTATTGTTGATAGGTGAAATAGATGAATCCGAGGAGGTGACTCCAGATGTTGATGGTTTCGTTGTTGATGTGGAATGCGCTGAAATGAGCAATATTATAATTGACAGAGAACTAGAAGGGTGCATGTGTGCTCCTCCGCACATTATGATTTTCTAAACCGACATCATAAGTTGATTTTTAAGTGGAAAATACATAGTCAAGTCCTGAAAAAGCAGTTCAAAATTTTCAACTTTTTTGAAATACAAAATTTTTTAAACAAAATTTAAATTCCTTTTTTAAAATCTTGGCGGCTTGGCATTTCCGCCTTTGATTCTTTCGAAAAATTTGAGTTAAATTCAAAACAGTGAAGTTTGAAAAATCCTTTCAAAGTTAAAAAAACCAATTAACTTGAACTCTGTAAAAGATATCAAGAAGTGTACAACTAATAATATCTTCAGGATGTTACGACAAACATTTTATCAGTTGACAAATTTTTGATATCTCTTATAGAAATTGAGATAATTGAAATCAACGTGACAATATGGGAATGCCGGTCTATAAGAAGAATATGTTTAACGTTATTCGAAAATCGAAAATGCAGAAAATTGACATCAAAATGAAAACAGTTTTATTTAAAAGATACCCCTGTGATGTGAAAAAAGAAACATTTGAAAAATCCAAAACATCTTATGGCCAATTTGAAACATAAACTTTTTTCTTTGAAAAAAAATCTTTGCTCACCTTTTAGCGCACATCTTTTTTGTCATTGCAGGAGGTCGATAATGATTAATGACATAGTCATTTTGCCAGAGCGTTTTGTGAAGTTTGTGTCTGAAAACACAAAAGTTGAAAGTCAAAATTAGATTAAACCAAAAACACATTTTTCCACTGTTTCTCACAGATTCCTTAGTTTTTGCAGTATTCGAAATTTTCAATACTTGGCATTGAATTGACTCACTTGCTCACCAGTCGATACCTCTCATGATTGTGGCACACATCCTTCAAATTACACTTCAAACATCGTTTCCTCATTTTGAGCCCTATTTTTGGAGAATGTGGAACTGAAAAATTTTAGTATAAATTTTCAGATACGTTGAGCTCAATTATCTCGGTTTCTATAAAATATATCAACAATCTGCCGACGGATATATTTTTATCATGATTTTATCAACGTTTTTGTAGTTCCCAGGTTTTGAATATCTCTCAAAGAAATTGAGATAATTGAACGCAAAATGCAAGTTTAAGGCTGTATTCTCCACAAAACTGCTTGAATTTGGAGAAATAACTTTTACTGTTATGTGGAAGTTATGAAAAATTAAATTCGTTTACTGTTGGTTAGTATTTGGATTCAATGGACTTCTTTGAAAAACAAACAAATTGTTTCACAGTATCTTCAACATTTTATCATTCAGCACATTTTTTATATGTTTCATGAAAAGCGAGATAAACTGAGTTAAAGTTAGTAAGCCATTCAATTACTGGGAGTGCGAAAACTTGCTGTTTCTAGACTTCTACTTCCATTTTTGTCAGAAATTTTTAATTAATTCTAAGAAATTCAGCTTAATCTGTTATTGTTGTGTTGCGCAAGTCAGTTGCGTGCGGCTAAATGAAATCATTCACAATGGAAATGACGAAACGATACAAATCGGGCGATTTCAATTGATAACGGCTAACAGAGAAAGAGAAGGAAAGCTTTTCCACTTCCACGTAAGACTAGAGATAAGGAGGAAAAGCTAAATGAGGAAGAGAACGTGTTTTTAGAGGCAAAAAAGGGTACAAAAAAGGAGGATTTCTGCCAATGACACTAACATAAACAAGTTCAAATTAGACTAGATATATTGTAGGAGGAAGAAGAAGATAAATTGAAAAGTTAAATTCTATGATTACATACAGTTCCCATCAAATGCTAGAACATTAGAAAATATTTTCCTTGAGGAGTTGAACTTGTGTATATGGTTGAGCTACGCGTTAGCAAATTTGTTTAACGACAGTGTAGCTTGAAAACTTGGGTAAAAAATGCCTAATAGTAAAATTTAATTTTGATTTCAATTATGATTTTACTGAAACAGCAGAATATCTAGAATTTGGATTTTTGTCAGCCAAAAAAAAAACAAAATTATGAACTTCAAATTTTGCATTGAAACTGAAAAATGTACGATATTCGACGCCTTTAAGCAAGATTCACTCAGAAGTTTCAATTTTTTAAATTTTCAAAAACCGAAAAAAAATTCACTGTTTCAAAAAATTGACAAATGTTCTTTTTTTTCTTTTCTTTCAATACTTGAGTAAATGAACACCACAAATGTGTTTTAATCAAATCACAACCACACTGAAAACAACAAAAAAACATATATGAAGGGAATGAAATGCGTAGAAGCGATTGATTTGTATGGAAAAACGACATTGAAAAGCACTGGATTTGGAGACAGAGAGATCAGAGAGACGCAGGCATTAGACAGTCTCATAGGGACAAGAAGAAGAAGAGGACTACGACGGCTTCTGAATACACAAACTGGTTTCCCCCATGGCTACGACAGATCTTGGCGAAAGATTTGGAGGGGGAGAAGAGAATCTAGATACTTTCTTTACTTTTTCTTTTTCGGGATCCAGGACAAAATTTGAATGAAAATGGAAGGATTTTTCTACAGAGAAAGTGTGAAGGATTTATGACTTGTGACAGGTGGAAAAGGCTGGGACATCCTTTTTCCTGGAAGGCGAGAATGTAAACAGTCATAGTTTTTGTGACCTAGATCACTTTTTCTGATGTTTGTCAATGTTGAAACATGGAAAAAAGATTTAAGTTATCCAAGGAATTGAACTTGCTAGCAAAATTTTGGAGTTTCAATGCTACTACCAATTAAGCTACGCGGTTGTAGCTTATAAGCTTGCCGATCGCGTAGCAAAGTTCATGAAAGTGATTGTTGGCCAACCGATGGACAATCAGCGACTGGAAGCTAAAAACTGTTCCATAGAAAAATTCACTGTTTTATGAAATCTATGAAAATACTAAAATTAGTATTAAATAATGTTTACAAGGGAAGTACCCGAAGTGAAATTTCGCTTTTTTTAGATGTTGGTGGCAAAAAATGTCCCGTCGCTGGACTAGCACAAAACGGATAATATAAGGTGCCCATAGGCAGGTTGAGCAGAATGGCAAATTTTTTGTGATTTTTTCGAAAAAGTGGATCAAGTTCATTCAAAAAAGCATAACTTTGTACAGATTGAAGATAAAACTATATACTAAACTGTATTTTGTAGCACGCATTACAGGCTACAAAAAACCTCCTTTACACCTTTATTCTATCTCTGCAAAGCATTTTACCATGATAGGATATGTGCGAATGGTCCGATGGTGTGAAATCAAAAAATGTCGATTTTCGAAACAACGTATTTGGGAGACCATGTCTATCCGATTTCTTTTATGTCATAATGTACAACTGTAGTCTCAAATATATAGCTCACCGTTCATTTAAGAGAGATTTTTGAAAAAATAATATTTTAAAAGTCAATCCATGTATTCCTATATATGGTATTTTTTAAACGCATTTTTCCATTTACAACATTAAAGCTCTGAGAATGAAAGATTCAGTTGTTTTAGTTATTTTTTGACAGTAAATGACCAAACCGTGATCAAGAAGTC